>NW_021963109.1:138005-206489 GCF_901765095.1 Microcaecilia unicolor | reverse complement strand
GGTGGGAAAATTTACTCCATGAAAGAGATTAGATCACGGACACAAAAATCTTATATAGATATCAGTGTCTTGGTGGTCAGACCTTGGTGGAGACCTTGGTTTCTGAGGGTATTTCCCACTTGCTTGTTATTGTTCACTCTACACAACCCTTTCAGACTGTGTTTGGCTGTTTTTTGGTTTTTGAA
Organism: Microcaecilia unicolor; assembly: GCF_901765095.1. Taxonomy (NCBI): domain Eukaryota; kingdom Metazoa; phylum Chordata; class Amphibia; order Gymnophiona; family Siphonopidae; genus Microcaecilia; species Microcaecilia unicolor. Next base: position 206,304 of record NW_021963109.1, on the reverse strand, counting down.
TTATATGCCAATCCCTTTTGAAGACCATCCTGAAGAAACTCCAGAATAACCGGAATGTCCGCCCAAAAAGGCGATTCAGCATGTAAAGCACACCATGCCGAGAAAGCTTCTCACACTCGCGCGTACGCTGCTGAAGTAGACTGCTTCCGTGCCCCCAAAAGAGTGGCAATGACTGGTCCTGAAAATCCCTTCTTCCTCAGCAGCCGCCTCTCAATAGTCAAGGCCGTAAGACCAAAGTGGGAGGGATTTTCCATCTGAACTGGCCCTTGATGCAGCAGATCGGGAGTCACCGGAATGCGCAATGGTGGCCCTGAGAGTGCTCGAACGAGATCTGCATACCACGGCCATCGGGGCCAGTCTGGGGCCACTAGAACGACCGGCCCCCAATGCCACCCTATGTGGCAAAGAACTCTCCCTATAAGAGGCCACAGAGGAAAAACATACAGTAGATGTTGTTCCGGCCATGGCTGGAGAAAAGCGTCCAATCCTGCGGATCCTGGCTGCCGTTTGTGGCTGAAGAACTGGGGAACTTTGGAATTGCAAGCCATGGCCATGAGATCCATTACTGGTCTTCCCCAACGTTGACAGATCAGCTGAAAAGCCGAGTCCGACACCGTCCATTCCGCTGCGTCCAAAAGACTCAGGCTGAGAAAATCCGCTTGAACATTGTCTTGACCCGCAATGTGCACTGCCGACAGACTCTGAACATGCGCTTCCGCCCATACTAGAATACGAGATGCTTCCACTGCCAAGGGAAGACTGCGAGTGCCCCCCTACCGATTGATGTAGACCACCGTCATGGTGTTGTCCGAGAATACACGATCCGCCTGCCCCTGCAGAAGGTCCTGAAAACTCCGCAGCGCATTCACGACTGCTCGCAACTCCACACGATTTATCGGCCAAGTCGCTTCGAGAGGGGTGAAACGCTGCACAGGGGTCCACGATCCCTGGGCTACTCGATGAAGACAATGGGCTCCTCAGCCTGCAAGGCTGGCATCCGTAACGACTATCACCCAATTGGGAGCTGCCAGAGAAACACCCTTCTGCAAATTGGCTGACCGGAGCCACCACATGAGACTGTCCCTGGCCCGGCTCGACCAAGGAAGGCGTCGTTGATAATCCAGCGATGTTGGCAACCATCTGCTCAAAAGGAAATTCTGAAGAGGCCGCATGTGAGCCCTTTCCCATGGAATGACCTCCAAGGTCGCCGTCATGGAACCGAGGAGCTGAACATAGTCCCACACTCGGGGAGCGCAACAACTCAATAAGGTCCGTACCTGAGAAAGCAATTTGATCCTTCGCCCGTCGGGAAGAAACACCTTCCCCCGCTTTGTATCGAATTGCACTCCAAGATACTCCAGACTCTGATCAGGAACCAGATGACTCTTGTCCATATTGACCACCCAACCTAAGGATTGCAACACCGCAATCACTCGGTCGGTGACCACTCGACTTTCCTCTGCTGTCGTCGCCCGAATCAGCCAGTCGTCGAGATATGGATGCACTCGAATCCCCTCCTTCCGAAGGAACACCGCCACCACCACCAAGACCTTGGAAAAAGTGCATGGGGCAGTGGCCCTTCCGAAAGGAAGGGCCTCAAATTGGAAGTGCTGACCCAGCACCGCAAATCTGAGAAATCTCTGATGGGGCTGCCAAATGGGAATGTGCAGGTAAGCTTTCCTCAAATCGAGAGCCGTCAATAACTCGCCTGGTTGAACAGCAGCAATAACTGCCCTTAATGTCTCCATGCGGAAGTGATGAAACTCGCAAAAACTGGTTTACTTTTCTGAGCTCGAGAATAGGCCAAAAAGCCCCTTCCTTCTTTGGAACCACAAAGAAGATGGAGTACGGACCTGTGTGCCTTTTGAGAGGAGGAACAGGCACGATAGCCCCTATCCTTAGCAGGTCTCGCAAACACTGCAGAACCACTGTCCTCTTGGCCTGCGATACACAGCGGGACTCCAGAAAAAACGTCTGTGATGGGAGAGAAGAATTCTAGCTTGTAACCTTCTCGCACCACATCGAGGACCCACTGGTCCGAAGTAATTCTGGCCCACTCTGGAAGAAACAGAGAAAGCTGACCACCGATCTGCTCTCCTCCTGAGTAGACCTGCGCCCCATCATTGGGAGGCCCGAGAAGGAGCCCCCCTGACGAGAGGGGGGTCCAGCTGGACGCTTCTCGTTGCGAAAGTAAGAACTCTGCCCAAAACGAGGATGATGAAAGGCTGCGTTGGGCCACCCCGGGCGATACCGTCGCATCTCTCTGAAACGTGACCTCGATGCTCCCTGCTGGATGTAGACTTGGGTCTATCCTCCGGAAGACGCTGAGATTTAGAATCCCCCAAATCTTTAACAATCTTTTCCAAAAAGCAATTTCCCTCGGAAAGTCAATTTAATGAGCCGTTGCTTAGAGGCCATATCTACGGCCCAACGACTGAGCCACAGAAGACGCTGAGAGGAAACGGTCAAGGCCATGAGTTTGGCCGAAGCATGGACCAAATCATACAAGGCATCCACCAAGTACGCCAGCCCAATATCCATCAGGGGCAATTAAGGAGCGTCCGACATATCCGACTCCGAAAACAAATCCATGACAGAATGTAGCTAACTGAGACAAGCTCTAGCCGCATAAGAACTACAAACAGAAGCTTCAAGTGTCAAAGCGGCCACCTCAAAGGCACGTTTTAAAGAGGCCTCTAGCCATCTGTCTTGCACATCCTTAAGTGCCATACCACCTTCCACTGGAAGAGTAGTCTTCTTAGTGACCGCCGTCACCAGGGCATCCACCCTAGGTAGAACAAACTGCTCTAAACGTTCCGCTGACACCGGATACAGCCTGGCCATAGCCCTGCCTACTTTCAGCCCCCCATCCGGAACCGCCCACTGGGCCGAAATCAACTCTTCAATAGCTTCATGTACCGGAAAGGCCTTAGTAGGTCGTCTGGTACTAGCCATCTTGGGGTTGACCGCCTGAGAAGCCGCAACCTCAGGATACTCTATATCCAGGGCTTCCAGCGCCTGAGATATAAAGGAGGACAACTCCTCCTTATGGAAAATCCTCACGGCGGAAGAGTCCTCCAGTTGGTCAGTGAGGACGGTGTCCTCTACCCCCGTCTGCTCCGAGAGAGCCACTACAGAGGAAGCTGCAGGTGACCATATGCAGGACCCCTCCTCAGACCCCAAAGAAAGCCTAGGCTTCTTAAGGGAGAAATCCTCTGGGGAAAAACCTGGATTGGCCGCTCTTGGAAACAGGATGCTGGGCTTGATGGACCTTTGGTCTGTCCCAGTGTGGCAGTACTTACGTACGTTCTCTTAGGCTGCTGCAGCTGGAATTATGATGTTGTGGTTGTCCGTCTGAGTAAGTGGAACAGACGTTTCAGCCAACATGCTGTGGCGTTCTTCATGGTGGCTGAAATGTCGGTTCTTACTCAAACGCGGCAAGACCCAGATAACTACAATAATAAACCTTTCAACGATTTTTCAATCTGCTGTTCTTTACTTGTTTTTCAACTGAAACCAATGACAACAACAAAGGCAGAGATAAGAAACAGACAATGCATCTAACTGTTCCTAAACCAATAAAGCTACTAGATTTGGCTCCGATAGCCCCCTACAGTATAAGATGAAACAACCACTGACCCAGCAAAGCCTCAACCTCCCCTTCCCCTCCCCAAACATAGAATCATGATGGCAGACAAGGGCCAAATGGCCCATCCAGTCTGCCTTTCCTGAGAAACCACTAACTCCTCCTTTTCCTAACAGATCCCACGTGCCTGTCCCATGCTTTCTTAAATTGACAGTCTTCGTTGCCACGACCTCCACCAGTAGGCCATTCCACGCCTCCACCACCCTTTCCATGAACGAATACTTTCGTAGATTCCTCCTAAGCCTCATTCCAGAGTTTTCCTTTATTTGAAAAAAGCTCGCCGCCTCCTATATATCGACGACACTGTCACGGTTGTGCCCAGGTTCCTTGCTCTCAATCACCTCGCCCCCCGGTGGTTAGACCTGGTGGCTGCTGTGAACTGATGGCTTGCCGTTTCCCATGTTCCAGAAGATATGCTGGTCCGGTCCGGATCTTCCAGCCTTCCAGATTGTTTTGGGAGTTTTTTGTAACTAAGCAGTACCCGTACCTGGTGAACTCCCTTGTATGCTGCCTTTATTAATCACCTGGGAAGTTCTCTAGTTTGCCTTGCAACAGAGGTCCTCAGAGGAGTTTCCTTTAGTGAGAGTTAGTTGCAGTGCTGCTGTGCTATTTCCTGATTGTGGCTTTGACCCTGCTTGTCTCCTGGTTTATTCTTCTGTCTGCTGCCTGCCCAGACCCGGCTTGTTTTCTGGTTTATTCTGCTGCTTGCTGCCTGCCTGGAACCCCGGTGTGTTTTCTAGAAGTGACCTGCTGTTTGCCGGCTGCTGTTTCCTGCAGTTCTGCTTTCCTGCCCTGTCCGGTAAGTCCTGCCGGCCACCTGCACCCAGGGGCTCAACTCCTGAGGAACGGCGGTCAAGTGCAGGTGAAGTTTGGGCTGAATTCCTGTCCTGCTTGCTCCAGCTTGAGTTGTCCCGGCTGCAGTCTCTGCCTGGTAGTTTCAGACCTGGGTTTGCTGGTACGTCTGTTCTGCCTTGTCTGTTTTTGGGTGATTCTCCTGCCGCTGCCGCCCCTCTGAAGTGGCCCAAGGGCTCACTAACCCCGAGGTTCCACGAGAAATATGACAGATTGCAAGGCCATGAGCTCGGAGGGATCATCCATCGTGCAGGCGCTGTAGGAGCATGCTAATGCCCTCCACACCCTGGGGGCACGTATGGACCAACTAGAGAGACTTATGTCGGCATCCCTAAAGTTAGCAGCAGATGCTTCAAGTTCAGGTCCAGCACCAGCAAGTGCTCCGGCCACGCCAGGGATCCGTCTGAAGTCACCACCTAGATATGACGGCAATCCCAAAGACTGTAGAGGTTTTCTCAACCAGTGTGAAATAATTTTTGAGCTCCAGTCTCAAGATTTCCCCACTGAGAGAACCCGGATAGCTTATATTATGTCTCTATTGTCCAGTCAAGCATTAGCTTGGGCATCCCCTCTTTGGGAGAGGGACAATCCGGTGCTTCATGATCTCCAGAGTTTCCTGGATCAATTTAAATGAGTTTTTGAAGAGCCTGGGAAGGTTACTTCCGCAACTTCTGCACTCTTGAGACTCAAGCAAGGAACACAGACCCTGGGTGACTATCCAGCTTATAATCGAAAGAGAAAAACGCCTATATTGCGACCCAAATCGTGAGATAGGCGTCTTTCTCCCGTGGGCGCCCAAATCGGTATAATCGAAAGCCAATTTTGGGCGTTTCCAACTGCAATCCGTTGCGGAAACGGGTAAAGTTGACGGGGGCATGTCGGAGGCGTGGTGAAGGCGGAACTGGGGCGTGGTTATCGGCCGAGGAGAGATGGGCGTCTTTAGCTGATAATCGAAAAAAAAAAAAGGCGTTTTACTGCGATTTTGGGTCACTTTTTTTTGGACCCTTTTTTTTCACGAACAATTGCCCCAACTGCCCAGATGACCACTGGAGGGAATTGGGGATGACCTCCCCGGACTCCCCCAGTGGTCACTAACCCGCTCCCACCATAAAAACCTCACTTTAAAAACTTTTTTTCCAGCCTCTATGCCAGCCTCAAATGCCGTACCCACCTCCATGACAGCAGAATGCGTTCTATCCTGTGACAGCCTTTCCCTGGTTCTGATGTGGCTCTCGGGTGAGTGTGACACCTTTTCTGTTATGCGCACTGCAGAGTCACATCAGCAATGTATTGTGGTGGGTGTAGGGTATTGGGTTCCGTAATTCCACTAGCTTGTGGCAAATGCTCACGATGTTGGTAGTTGGTAGGCTGTACTCCCATGGTGCTTTCCCCCCTGCTAACTGGGTCAGAGGGTGTCCAGTTTTGTTTCCGGTAGTCCATGAGGTAGTGGCCATTTTTGTAAGCCAGTTTTAGATCCCTTTCATGTGTTAGCCACGTTACAGAAATTAGTTCTTACCTTGAATGTGGCTGAAAGAGGGCATTGTACAGCATTCTGCCAGCTCTGACCTACTGCTAATCTCAGTACCAGCGAGACTCGTTGCCAGTGGGGCACAACCTCTGATCTGCAGTTAACTGTGAGTAAGCATGCTTATTCCAATAAAGGACGTTTTCGGAGAGATTAGTCTTCAGGTGTCAACTGGTGTGCCTAGGTTATATAGCAGTAACAAATCCTAGAGGCCTGCGTGTATGCAGGTCCCTGGAGCACTTTTAGTGGGTACCGCAGTGCACTTCAGCCAGGTGGACCCAGGCCCAACCCCCCTACCTGTAACACTTGCGCTGGTACATGGGAGGCCTCCAAAACCCACTGTACCCACATGTAGGTGCCCCCTTCACCCCTAAGAGCTATCGTAGTGTTGTACATTTGTGGGTAGTGGGTTTTGGGGGAGGGGGGTTGGGTGCTCAGCACCCGTGGTAAGGGAGCTATGCATGTGGGAGCGTTGTCTGAAGTCCACTGCACTGACCTCTAGGGTGCCCAGTTGGTGTCCTGGCATGTCAGGGGGGCGAGTGTACTACGAATCGTGGCCCCTCCCACGACCAAATGGCTCAGATTAGGATGTTTTTGAGCTGGGCGTTTTTAGTTTCCATTATTGCTAAAAAAAAAACAAAAAACGCCCAGCTCAAAAACATCCATTTTTTTTGAAAATACGGTCTTTCCCGCCTCTTCAAGTACCCGTTTTCGGACATAGACGCCCATGGAGATAGATGTTCGCGTTCGATTATGCTCCTCTATGCGATCAGGTTCCGCACTTTGGCTTCTGAATTAGCCTGGATCAATGAAAGTCTGATCGCGACCTTTTGGCAGGGATTGGCACCGCAAATTAAGGATGAGCTGGCAGGACGTGAATTTCCCACCAGGTTGGATGATCTAATCAAGCTTTGTAATATGATTGATATTTGATTCCAGGAGCGTGGCCGAGAACGGCATTCCTTAGAAAAGATAGGTATTAAGACACCTAGCCATCAAATTTTACCACAGGCTCCTCGTCCGCAGGAGGTTCCCCCCAACCACCAGTAGAACCCATGCAACTAGGTCATACTCCTCTCACGATTCAAGAGAAACAGAGGCGTCGGACCCTCAATCTTTGCCTGTATTGTGGTGATACGGGACACTACGCGGTCAACTGTCCACTGAAACCTGGATCCTTGGGGCCAGGTCTGACTGCAGGCACAGTAATAAGTCAATCTTCTAACCTTCTGCGTACCCAATTCTTAATGTCAGCAGTGCTCGACCTAGGTCACAGACAGGAGCATACTGAGGTCTTTCTGGACTCTGGGGCAGGTGGAAGCTTTATAGCCGAGTCTCTAGTCCATGGGCTTAACATTCCGACACAAGAATTACCTAAGACCATCCCGCTCTTTTCAGTGTATGGAAGCATTCAAGGATATGTAAACACTCAAACGGTTCCCATGAGCTTACGGATTGGCGATCACAGGGAGGACATCTCTCTATATGTCCTTCCCTCAGCAGTGCAGCCCATTGTATTGGGTCTTCCATGGCTACAGAGACACAATCTGGTCCTGGACTGGGGCAAGGGTGAGATATTGGACTGGGTCGAGTCTTGCAGAAAACGTTGTTTTATCCCTGACACCGATAGTGTGGTCGGTGAACAGCCGGACCAAGACTCAGATGCGTGGACGGATATTAGTGACTCCCAGGACTCTAAGACTTCTACGAGGGGGCTGACCTGCGCATGTGCATTACCCCAGATCAGCCAGTGCCAAGCGGAATCCGGTAATATGCCCAGCCCCCAGAGTCCAGCCAACAGGAGTTCTAGGACGACTCCTTGGGGCCGGTGGTCCCGCACCTTACGTAAAAAGCCGACCCCAGGCCCTAAGCTTCAGGACTATCCTGAGATCTGGAAATCTAAGAATCGGAAGTCTAGCTCACAGCAAACCATGGCCTGTAGCTCTACTCCAGCGCCGGGCACTCAACCCAGCTCCGTGGACAAAGCCCAGCCTCGCCCTCAACCGGCCATCTCACGACCTGCGCTTAATGATATGGACGTTGGTGACACGCCTAAACTTGTCAGCAGATTCCACCAAGAAGATCCAGAGAAATCCAGACCTCCCGAGAAGTCCAGGGAAGACTTAAGGGAGAGGTACTGTCACGGGAGTTTCCTTTGGTGAGAGTTAGTTGCAGTGCTGCTGTGCTATTTCCTGATTGTGGCTTTGACCCTGCTTGTCTCCTGATTTATTCTTCTGTCTGCTGCCTGCCCAGACCCGGCTTGTTTTGTTTTTTTTTCTGCTGCTTGCTGCCTGCCTGGAACCCTAGTGTGTTTTCTGGAAGTGACCTGCTGTTTGCCGGCTGCTGTTTCCTGTAGTTCTGCCTTCCTGCCCTGTCCGGTAAGTCCTGCTGGCCACCTGCACCCAGGGGCTCAATTCCTGAGGAATGGCGGTCAAATGCAGGTGAAGTTTGGGCTGAATTCCTGTCCTGCTTGCTCCAGCTTGAGTTGCCTCGACTGCATTCTCCGCCTGGTAGTTACAGTTCTGGGTTTGCTGGTACGTCTGTTCTGCCTTGTCTGTGTTTGGGTGATTCTCCTGCCGCTGCCGCCACTTGGCAGTGGCCCAAGGGCTCACTAACCCCAAGGTTCCACAAGAAACGTGACACACTGAGGTATTTAAACATCTCTATCATATCCCCTCTCTCCCGCCTCCCTTCCAGCGTAGACATGTTGAGGTTCATGAGCCTGTCTCTCTATGTTTTATGACGGAGACCGCTTACCAATTTTGTAGCCGCCCTCTGGACAGACTCCATCCTGTTTCTATCCTTCTGGAACCCCAGTGTGTTTTCTGGAAGTGACCTGCTGTTTGCCGGCTGCTGTTTCCTGTAGTTCTGCCTTCCTGCCCTGTCCGGTAAGTCCTGCTGGCCACCTGCACCCAGGGGCTCAATTCCTGAGGAATGGCGGTCAAATGCAGGTGAAGTTTGGGCTGAATTCCTGTCCTGCTTGCTCCAGCTTGAGTTGCCTCGACTGCATTCTCCGCCTGGTAGTTACAGTTCTGGGTTTGCTGGTACGTCTGTTCTGCCTTGTCTGTGTTTGGGTGATTCTCCTGCCGCTGCCGCCACTTGGCAGTGGCCCAAGGGCTCACTAACCCCGAGGTGCCACAAGAAACGTGACACACTGAGGTATTTAAACATCTCTATCATATCCCCTCTCTCCCGCCTCCCTTCCAGCGTAGACATGTTGAGGTTCATGAGCCTGTCTCTCTACGTTTTAAGACGGACACCGCTTACCAATTTCGTAGCCGCCCTCTGGACAGACTCCATCCTGTTTATATCCTTCTGTAGGTGTGGTCTCCAGAATTGCATCCCTCTCCTTATGCACCCAAGCATCCTTCTGGCTTTGACTGTCACCTTTTCTACCTGTTTGGCTACCTTAAGGTCATCAGACACAATCACCCCCAAGTCCCGCCGAGTGACAAATTGTGAAAAACAAAGTATAGGATACCCTAAGAATGCCAGAGTCATAGTTATTGAAGGTTTTACAGACAGGAATCTAAACAATACTCCAATGAAAACAGAAGAATCTTAGAAACAGGCCCACCCCAGGTACTAATGTCATCTGGCCATCACTCATTATCAGTCACACCGGCATCCTGTAGTGAGACTCACCCACTGCCCGTCACTCCTTAATGTGCCTGAGATTTTAAGAATAACGGGAAACCCTTACCTAGAGACATCAGGATCTCATAGTTGTCCTTCATCACCTCCCTCCAAAGCTCCTTCTGCTCCTCATCTAAATACTCCCACTCCTCCTGGGAGAAAGAGACAAAGACGTCCTCAAATGTCACCCACATCTGAAACACAAACCAGAAACACAATCAGGGACACAGGGAGGTGCTCAGAATGCATTAGATTTCAGCTCCTGCCTTTGTTTTGGGGGTTGTAACTGTGCAGATTTTTTTTTAAATTCAGCTTCAAAATTCGCCCTTTCCTCTCTGAATACACCACCCGAACTCTCGTCCATGCTCTCATTACCTCTCGCCTTGACTACTGCAACTTACTCCTCACTGGCCTTCCACTTAGCCATCTATCCCCCCTTCAATCTGTCCAGAACTCTGCGGCACGTCTCATATTCCGCCAAAACCAATTTACTCATATCACCCCTCTCCTCAGGTCACTTCACTGGCTTCCAATCAGATACCGCATTCAATTCAAGCTTCTCCTTCTTACCTACAAATGCATTCAGTCTGCTGCCCCTCACTATCTTTCTACCCTCATCTCCCCCTATGTTCCCGCCCGTAACCTCCATTCACAGGACAAATCCCTCCTCTCAGTACCCTTCTCCAACACCGCCAACTCTAAGCTCCGCTCATTCTGCCTCGCCTCACCCTATGCTTGGAACAACCTTCCTGAGCCCCTACGCCAAGCCCCCTCCCTGCCCATCTTCAAGTCTTTGCTTAAAACCCACCTCTTCAATGCTGCATTTGGCACCTAACTCTTCCGTTCACTAAACCCAGACCGCCCCAATTTGACCGCCCCTATCGGACTGTCCCTTCACTTGTCTCTTAGATTGTAAGCTCCTTGAGCAGGGACCGTCCCTCTATGTTAAATTGTACAGCGCTGCGTAACCCTAGTAGCGCTCTAGAAATGTTAAGTAGTAGTAGTAGCTTTTTGTGTAGAATTCCCCCCCCCCCCCACCCGGCATTAACACCCAGCTCTTCTGTTCTCCAGGACTGACTCCGCCTAAGCCGTCTCCCAGCTCAGGCTTGATTATCCCATCCCCTCAGTAATCTCAGCACATATACTTCCACAGCTCTCTAAGAATACCCCCCAACCCACACCCTCCACTGTTCTCTGAACATCCTCAGCACTCACAGCATCATAGCCATCACCCCCCCCCCCCCCCACACACACACACACTGCATATACACTCTCCCCACAGCTCTTTTGGGCCGATGATCAGAAGCAAACGCAGGCACTAGAGACTGCTACCACCCCATAACAGAAACCGAGCGCGTGAAACAATGCGCTTGCTGGCTCTGAACGCAACTAGCATGCAAATGCATGCAAAACAGGGCTCTTAGCTAAACCTATTCATCCCCAATGATCAGCGACCAGCACGCTAAAGATTGGCTCACTGGCTGTGGCAAACCCTACGCCATTGGGGAGGAATGGTGAACCCTGTCCAGCATGCATTTGCATGCTAGCAGGTCCCTATTCCCCCCAATGCAGCAGCCCCCCGCAGGAACCTTGACCCGACCCCCTGCCCAGCAACAGGGGGCTGGAGATCCAGCATGTCTCCAGCATCCCTCAGATGTTCCTGGTGGCCCAGCAGGTCACGAGACAATCCCCACCCCCCACCTGGTGGTCTAGCGGCCCTTCCCTACCCCCCTACCTTCAGTTGGAGGAGGGAGGTGGCCTCCTCTGGGATGCACTGGGATGGAAGAGGAGGGAGACCACCTTTTGACAACCCAGACTTGTCAAACAAGTGCGGGAGGATTGTTTACCCCATAATCAGAGAGAATTGTGCACTCTGAGAAATGTAGTCCTTCCTAGAAGTCATTACTGTGTGAGAGTGTCACAGTGCAGTCTGGGAGCTGTAGTCCTTCCTAGAAGTCATTACTGTGTGGGAGGGTCAGAGTGCACTCTGGGAGCTGTAGTCCTTCCTAGAAAGGTTTACTGTACAAGACTGTCATAGTGCATTCTGGGAGTTGTAGTCCTTACGAGGATGCATTACTATGTGGAACAGTCCCAGTGCACTCAGAGATGTAGTCCTTCCTAGAAGGCATTACTGTGTGGGGGTGTCACAGTGCACTCTGGGAGCTGTAGTCCTTCCTAGAAAGGTTTACTGTACAAGACTGTCAAGTGCATTCTGGGAGTTGTAGTCCTTACTAGGATGCATTACTATGTGGGACAGACCCAGTGCACTCTGGGAACTGTAGTCCTTCCTAGGAGGGATTACTGTGTAGGAGTGTCACAGTGCACTCTGGGAGCTGTAGTCCTTCCTAGAAGGGTCATAGCTTGTATAGGACAGAGCATGTGTGTCAGGAAGCAGAAAGTGACAGTCAGAGGGAGAGAGAGAGCGAGTGTAAACCCCCTAGTCGTGGAGCAGGTGAATTTGAATATTGGAAAAAATAAATACATGAGTGTCACAGTTTTAAATAGGGTTCCCAAATAAACTCCACACAACCAAGGGATTTAGCAAGAAAAAATATTAAAGGTTTTATTAAAGGGTAACATAGTAGATGACGGCAGAAAAAGACCTGCATGGTCCATCCAGTCTGCCCAACAAGATAAACTCATATGTATAAAATGAATAGAGGGTAAAGTAAATAGAAACACTTGTTGGTTATGTTTCTTAAATGTTGGTACCAATTTTTACAGGTTGATGGTATTAAATAAAATTAGTGCAAGATGTTAAATGCTTTGAAATAAGTCACAAAGGAAATAAAGGCAATAACAATTTTAAAACTACGATTACAGTCACCAAGGATCACAGCTATCAAGACCCCAACTCCACATCTGCAGTAACCCAAAACATCCCACACATGTACACAGCACTAATTAGTGTACTCAGATCTGATATATATAGTTTTCAATTTGTGCGCACACAATAATATTACCGGTATATCAAATCTTCGCTAGCATCGCTGCTTTCTTGCGTTGGGTACCTTAGTCTTCTTCACTTCCACGCCTCTTCGGTTGGGGAGGTCAGTCCACTGGTCCAGGGACCCCTACTGCTCTGACTCAAAAAAAACTCAAAAAAGGAAAACCCTGACTTTCTGTGCTCGGTGTATGCGCTAACCTCAATCAGTAGTTTCTTTGGCAAGGAACTTGTGGACTAACTAGATGCAAATAAAACAGATAAGCGGGGAAAATTTCTATCTAAACCACCCAAAACATGACCCCTTTTTGTTTTGTTCTACAACCACCCCAAATCTCACTGATGGACGGCTACACTAACTCCCCTAGAGGCAGGCACTCACAGGACTCAAGGCATAGGCATGGCAGCTGTTCCCCAAGGCAGGCTTTTGTCTGGATCCCCGGAGGCAGGCATAAACAAGAGAAACACAGTGTTCACTTTTAGTCTGACCACTCAGTGCCGGGGGATGCCTCTTCTCTCTCTCTTTGTGGATGCTCAAACCAGCAAGCTTCTGGGCTAGATCCCTCCTGAGGCAGGCACTCAAAAAGCACAGTTTCTTTTCTTGTCTGGGCACTCAGTGCAAGGGAGGGGGGCAGTCTCTCTGTCTCTTCTTGTGGGGCTGCTTCCCATAAGCCTCTTCTTTACAGGACAGACTCACAGCCGGCTTTCTCCTCTCTGGACAGGCAAACACTCACACAGAGGGATGCAGCTCTGCACTGCTCCCAACACACTCCAGACCCCCTTCTCTTTCCCCTCTGCTGCTCTCTCTGCCTGAGTGCCCGTATTTCTTCAGGACTCACCAGCTCTCTCTTCATCTGGAGCTCATCAGCTGCCTCTTCTTGTCTTGATTGGATCTTATTCTCATCCAGCCTGCCCGAGCATGTCCCTCTGCATGAGTCTGATTTCTCCCCTCAAGCCATGCTTGCAATCTCCATTGTCTGCAGATTGCCTTCTTGTGCCTCTGCTGCACTGTAAAACTTTTTTTCTTCTTTGTTCCACTCTTCCTGCCCCTGGATTGGCTCAAAATTTGCGCCAATCTAAGGATCAGACTGCCTCCTGCCACCTCATTGGTCCAAATTCGTGCCTCTTAGCAGATCCTGGCTCCTATTGGCTATCTCACACACTGTCCCTCCCCTAGTCACATCGCACTCTTGGAGTTGTAGTCCTTCCTAGGAGGCATTACTATGTGGGAGGGTCAGAGTGCACTCTGGGAGCTGTAGTCCTTCCTAGAAGGCATTACTGTGTGGGAGGGTCAGAGTGCACTCTGGGAGTTGTAGTCCTACCTAGGAGGCATTACTATGTGGGAGGGTCAGAGTGCACTCTGGGAGATGTAGTCCTTCCTAGAAGGCATTACTGTGTGGGAGGGTCAGAGTGCATTCTGGGAGTTGTAGTCCTTACTAGGATGCATTACAATGTGGAACAGTCCCAGTGCACTCTGAGAGATGTAGTCCTTCCTAGGAGGGATTACTGTGTGAGAGTGTCACAGTGCAGTCTGGGAGATGTAGTCCTTCCTAGAAGGGTCAGAGTGCACTCTGGGAACTGTAGTCCTTCCTAGAAAGGTTTACTGTACAAGCCTGTCATAGTGCATTCTGGGAGTTGTAGTCCTTACTAGGATGCATTACTATGTGGAACAGTCCCAGTGCACTCTGAGAGATGTAGTCCATCCTACAAGGGTTTAATGTGTGGGGGTGTCACACTGCACTCTGGGAGCTGTAGTCCTTCCTAGAAGGCATTACTGTGTGGGGGTGTCACAGTGCACTCTGGGAGCTGTAGTCCTTCCTAGAAAGGTTTACTGTACAAGACTGTCATAGTGCATTCTGGGAGTTGTAGTCCTTACTAGGATGTATTACTATGTGGAACAGTCCCAGTGCACTCTGGGAGATGTAGTCCTTCCTACAAGGGGATGTCACACTGCACTCTGGGAGCTGTAGTCCTTCCTAGAAGGCATTACTGTGTGGGGGTGTCACAGTGCACTCTGGGAGCTGTAGTCCTTCCTAGAAAGGTTTACTGTACAAGACTGTCATAGTGCACTCTGGGAGTTGTAGTCCTTCCTAGGATGCATTACTATGTGGAACAGTCCCAGTGCACTCTGAGAGATGTAGTCCTTCCTAGGAGGGATTACTGGGTGGAAGTTTCAAGTGCATTTTGGGAGCTGTAGTCCTTCCTAGGAGAGATTAATGTGTAAGAATGTCACATCGCACTCTGGGAGCTGTAGTCCTTCCTAGGAGAGATAACTCTGTGGGAGTGTCCCAGTGCAGTCTGGGAGCTGCAGTCCTTCCTAGAAGGCATTACTGTGTGGCTCAGAGTGCACTCTGGGAGCTGTAGTCCTTCCTAGGAGAGATAACTCTGTGGGAGTGTCACAGTGCACTCTGGGAGCTGTAGTCCTTCCTAGGAGAGATAACTCTGTGGGAGTGTCACAGTGCAGTCTGGGAGCTGCAGTCCTTCCTAGAAGGGTCATAGTGGACTCTGGGAGCTGCAGTCCTTCCTAGAAGGCATTACTGTGTGGCTCAGAGTGCACTCTGGGAGCTGTAGTCCTTCCTAGGAGAGATAACTCTGTGGGAGTGTCACAGTGCAGTCTGGGAGCTGTAGTCCTTCCTAGAAGGGTCATAGTGGACTCTGGGAGCTGTAGTCCTTCCTACAAGGGATTACTGTGTGGCTCAGAGTGCACTCTGGGAGCTGTAGTCCTCGCTAGGCGGGATTACTGTGTGGGAGTTTCAAGTGCACTCTGGGAGCTGTAGTCCTTCCTAGGAGAGATAACTGTGGGAGTGTCACAGTGCAGTCTGGGAGCTGTAGTCCTTCCTAGGAGGGATTACTGTGTGGGAGGGTCACAATGTACTCTGGGAGCTGTAGTCCTTCCTACAAGGAATTACTGTGTGGCTCAGAGTGCACTCTGGGAGCTGTAGTCCTTGCTAGGCGGGATTAGGTGTTAGTAGTATATTACCTTTGTCCATTGGAAAAAATCTGTGTGGAAGCATGTAATTTAGGTAGTAGGTAAGGTCTGTTATAAAACGTTGAGGGGCAGTTTTTATTAAGTAACTAGGGCATATATCTAATTTGCAATGGAACTTGGTAAATTTGTTGATCACTTGGGTGATTGTTTTCTTCCTTCAATAAGTCAAAATTTGTCCAGATTCGGTCAGCTGGGTATTTATCAGTAGTAGGGTCCAAACAGTTGATGAATTTTTCATAATCGTTTGAGTTAAGTGGTAGGGTGGATCGTGCCTTGATTATTTTCTCGTGGAAGTAGCTAATTCATTTGCTGATGGGGTATCTGTATTGGTTGTGGTAACCGGAGTGGAATAGCTTATGTGTATCCTTATATTCTGGCCCAATTTTGGATTTGTAATATGATCTTTTATCTTGTCTAATTGTATATTTGTATTGTCTTAGCATTTGTTTCATCTTTCCTTTTGTTCCATGTTCGTTCAAGTCTTCTCACCTGGGTTTTTCGTTTTTTCAAGTCATCATTAAACCAAGGTAGTGAACTGTGTCTACGTGATGTTCTTGTTTGTGATGGTGCTATTCTGTTGTTTCTGCCTTTTCGTGCTGCGTCCCAGAGCCCAACAGAACCAGCACTACTTACACAGACAAATTCTCCAACTGGTATCTTAGAACCCTGGTCAGCTGGTAAAGTCTACTAAAACAATAACAACTAGAAACAAAAAGAACCAAAAGAAGCTTCTTGGGGTTAATACAGGTTTATCCTTTACCAAAATTAGGAAAAAAATAGTATAGATACAGGGCTTTTTTGAGGGGGTACTTGGGGGTACTGAGTACCGGCACCTTTTCCATTGTCTGCTAAAATTGGCCCATGGTCCTCAAGTTTTAATGAAAGATCTCAGGCTCTACCCACCAATTCCACCTTGTCCTAGATTCTGTGACTGGTTGCAGGGGGCCTGGCTATTGTGGGCTGGGTCCTTCATTGATCACCTCACTCCTGAAGGGTGGCCTAACATTTGAGTACCTTTTTTGCTAGAAAAAGCACACTCTATAGGTACAGTATACAGAAATGGAAATTCAGTGGAAAAGGTCAGGACATTCTTTCAGTCTCCCTGGCGTGGGGCCAAAAGAGATGTACGCTGACCTCTTTCCTGTCTTACAGAAAAGTTTATATAGGGTTTTTTTCCTTACAGTACAAATGAGTAAGAGGGAGGGAGGGGAGGTCCCCCCCCCCCCCCCCCCCCCCCCCCCCCCCAGTTAGCATCTTGCAGGTACAGTCAGGATCTCTTTGTTTATAGTATCAACAAAGAAGTACATAGCATATGTTTGCATTTCCTTAGAAGATGGATTTGTTGTCAAAATGTTTTGGATCATTATCTCTCTTCTGGTCACATTTACAGTTTTCCCACAAAAGAATCTATTTGTCAGAACTTTTGGTCTTTTGTCTCAGTATTTTCCTTATCCTTATTCTAAAGAAAGGAGGCAAGAGTTTAACTGCTCCCTTTAGAGGTGTTACATTTCTCTCCTGACAGCCCAGACCCTGTGTTTGGAGACATGTCAGAACATAGATTCTCTTGTGTTCAAAGAAATACATAATAAAAGCTATTGCTACCTGGCTCCAGAGGTCTGTTTCTCCTTTTTGTGAGATACAATATTTGATCTATTGTTCTAGACAGAACAATACAGAAAAGTCATTCTCTCTTGCCTTGAAGTGGCCCCCTACAAAAGACATGGAAAAGAACTCTGTCGCCCAAATTCCCTGAGGCCTGTCCACACTTATGGGAGGGTCGTGGTCAAGAGGGGGGTAGAGTGAATTGCTTCCAGCAATAACTGTTCTCATGATCAGAAGGGGAGAAATCTCCATCTCTCCCTGTACGTTGAATACTGGAGGCCTTCTCTGTGCCTCCTCCAACAGTGTCAAGTGTGTTTCTACATCTATTGTCCCAGTTTAGGAGATATTGAATGGAAGCTATTTGTACTGACCATACATTCGTGTAGAACTGTTGCCAGAATTGTACCGGGTCAATTTGGCCTCTTGTGTTGTAAGTTTTACGTTCATGTTTCTGGACCAGATTTTTTCTTCGCCATTGTATTACTATCACGTTATATCATTATCTTGTTACCCAAAATCCTTCTTGTTATACTATTATGTTTTTTCATTATCATGTTGTCCAAGATTCTTCTATAACACTAAATGTCTATTTTCTAACATATGCGTTGCTTGAGTATTAATCCAATTAAATTCCCATAAGTGGAGAAAGTCCTTACATTCTCGGGTATTCTTTGTGTTATGGTCTTCTAGGTGCAAGTTTATATCCCCTAATATTAGAAGATTAGAATTAGATACACGGGCATTAGAAATGAAGTCCATGAAATGTGGTTGGCATTCTTGCCAATTTCCTGGTGGTCTGTAAAACAAAATAATATTTAAATGGTCAAGCAAGGTGGAATGGTTTATACTAATGGAGGCATTTTCGAGTTGTGGTGTTATGGATGCGGCTTTAGTTGTTGCTGTGAGATAAGATTTGTAAATTAATGCAATGCCTTCTCCTCTCTTTCCCTTTCTTGACCAGTGGGTAATTTTGTAGCCGGGTGGGCAGAGATCCAGTAATATTGGGTCATTTTGATCGTGAATCCAAGTTTCATTGATGAAACCACCCTCTCCGTGAAAAAATACTTCCTGACATCTTTTTTGAGTCTGCCCCCCTTCATGAAATGAGATTGAAGGGGGGCAGACTCAAAAAAGATGTCAGGAAGTATTTTTTCACGGAGAGGGTGGTGGATGCTTGGAATGCCCTCCCGCGGGAGGTGGTGGAGATGAAAACGGTAACAGAATTCAAACATGCGTGTGATAGGCATAAAGGAATCCTGTGCAGAAGGAATGGATCCTCAGAAGCTTAGCTGAAATTGGGTGGCGGAGCAGGTGGGGGGAAGAGGGGGTGGTGGTTGGGAGGTGAGGATAGGGGAGGGCAGACTTATATGGTCTGTACCAGAGCCGGTGATGGGAGACGGGACTGGTGGTTGGGAGGCGGGAAATACTGCTGGGCAGACTTATACGGTCTGTGCCCTGAAAAAGACAGGTACAAATTCAAGATATGAGTTTATCTTGGGCAGACTAGATGGACCATGCAGGTCTTTTTCTGCCGTCATCTACTATGTTACTATGATTACTAGATCTAGGTTGTCATCAGTGATCCAATCTGTTCTTGAAGTTGTTTTATTAACAGCAGATCTGACATTTGTATACCCTAATCGGATTATTTGGAAGGGATCAGTTAGGTTTGAGATTATGTTGATTTTTCTTAGATGTCTATTTACTGATGGTGGAGGTTTATTATGTCCCTTTTTTCCTTTTATCTTGATTTTGTTCAAGTGAGGTGATGATTCCATTATTTTGGTTATTATTGTGGTTATGGCGGTATGTATTGTGTCTGGCTGGTTGATGGGGCAGGTGTATTATGGGAATGCTATTAGTTTCAGATAGAGGGGTGGTTAGTATGTGACGAATTAGGGTGAGTAGATGGCGAAGAGTAGTTTAGTAATATTTATCTTGGTATTATTTCATAAGGGATGTTTGATTGATAGTGTTCGGTAGTTGAAGTACACACTGTGGGGTTATTGAGATCGATTTTCTCAGTTGTGTTATTAATTTTGAAGAAGATTTTTCAATTGCGTTGCAATACTCAATTTTTGATATTACAGTTAGTAATGTGGAGAAGTGGTGGACTTTGGTCCTGGGGAACTGAGTTTGATTCCCACTTCAGGCACAGGCAGCTCCTTGTGACTCTGGGCAAGTCACTTACTACTACTACTACTTAACATTTCTAGAGCGCTACTAGGGTTACGCAGCACTGTACAGTTTAACAAAGAAGGACAGTCCCTGCTCAAAGGAACTTACAATCTAAAGGATGAAATGTCAAGTTGGGGCAGTCTAGTTTCCTGAATAGAGGTAACGTGGTTAGGTGCCGAAGGCGACATTGAAGAGGTGGGATTTGAGTAAGGATTTGAAGATGGGCAGGGAGGGGGCCTGGCGTATGGGCTCAGGGAGTCTATTCCAAGCATAGGGTGAGGCGAGGCAGAAAGGGCGGAGCCTGGAGTTGGCAGTGGATGGATTTGTCTTGAGAGCGAGGTTACGGGTAGGAACGTAAGGGAAGATGAGGGTAGAGAGGTAAGGAGGGGCTGCAAATCGAGTGCATTTGTAGGTTAGTAGGAGAAGCTTGAACTGTATGCGGTACCTGATCGGAAGCCAGTGAAGTGACTTGAGGAGAGGGGTGATATGAGTATATCGGTCCATGAGGAAGATAAAACGTGCAGCAGAGTTCTGAACGGACTGAAGGGGGGACAGATGGCTAAGTGGGAGGCCAGTGAGGAGTAGGTTGCAGTAGTCAAGGCGAGAGGTAATGAGATCAGATACCGCATACAGTTCAAGCTTCTCCTTCTTACCTACAAATGCACTCAGTCTGCAGCCCCTCATTACCTCTCTACCCTCATTTCCCCTTACGTTCCCGCCCGTAACCTCCGCTCACAGGACAAATCCCTCCTCTCAGTACCCTTCTCCACCACCGCCAACTCCAGGCTCCGCTCATTCTGCCTCGCCTCACCCTATGCTTGGAATCAACTTCCTGAGCCCTTACGCCAAGCCCCCTCCCTACCCATCTTCAAATCCTTGCTCAAAGCCCACCTCTTCAATGTTGCTTTCGGCACCTAACCTTTATACCTTTCAGGAAATCTAGACTGCCCCTATTTGACATTTGTCCTTTAGATTGTAAGCTCCTTTGAGCAGGGACTGTCCTTCTATGTTAAATTGTACAGCACTGCGTAACCCTAGTAGCGCTTTAGAAATGTCAAGTAGTAGTAGTAGAGAGTGGATGAGAGTTCGGGGGGTGTGCTCAGAAAGGAAAGGGCGAATTTTGCTAATGTTATAGAGGAAGAAGCGACAGGTCTTGGCTATCTGCTGGATATGTGCAGAGAAGGAGAGGGCGGAGTCGAAGATGACTCCGAAGTTGCGGGCAGATGAGACGGGGACGATAAGGGTGTTATCAACTGAGATAGAGAGTGTCCCAGGTACAAATAAGTACCTGTATATAATATGTAAGCCGCATTGAGCCTGCTACGAGTGGGAAAGCGTGGGGTACAGATATAATAAAAATAAAATAAAATAAAATAATTCAGTGAAAGGCAATATGATGCAGAGGTATCAATAAAGATCAGAAGTCTACAGAATGAGTCAATTAATACATATAAGTACATAAGTAATGCCATACTGGGAAAAGACCAAGGGTCCATCGAGCCCAGCATCCTGTCCACGACAGCGGCCAATCCAGGCCAAGGGCACCTGGCAAGCTTCCAAAACGTACAAACATTCTATACATGTTATTCCTGGAATTTTGGAGTTTTCCAAGTCCGTTTAGTAGCGGTTTATGGACTTGTCCTTTAGGAAACCGTCCAACCCCTTTTTAAACTCTGCTAAGCTAACCACCTTCACCGGCAACGAATTCCAGAGTTTAATTACACGTTGGGTGAAGAAAAATTTTCTCTGATTTGTTTTAAATTTACTACACTGTAGTTTCATCGTATGCCCCCTAGTGCTAGTATTTTTGGAAAGCGTGAACAGACGCTTCGCATCCACCTGTTCCACTCCACTCATTATTTTATATACCTCTATCATGTCTCCCCTCAGCCATCTCTTCTCCAAGCTGTATAGCCCTAGCCTCCTTAGTCTTTCTTCATAGGGAAGTCGTCCCATCCCTGCTATCATTTTAGTCGCCCTTTGCTGCACCTTTTCCAATTCTACTATATCTTTCTTGAGATGCAGCGACCAGAATTGAACACAATACTCAAGGTGTGGTCGCACCATGGAGTGATACAATGGCATTATAACATCCTCACACCTGTTTTCCATACCTTTCCTGATAATACCCAACATTCTATTCGTTTTCTTAGCCACAGCAGCACACTGAGCAGAAGGTTTCAGTGTATTATCGACGACGACACCTCTTTGTGACCTTAACTAAGCAATATATACTAGACAGTAGTAGGATCCAGATCTTGAGTCACTCCACTTAGTTACAAGCTATCTGGATTTGACTAAACAGTATACAAAACCATCTAAATTTGATTAATCAATATACAAATCTAGTCAATAAAAAATGCAGATCTTGAGTCTCTTCACAGCAGTTACAAGCCACCTAACACCATCTATACTTGGCCTTTGTTACAAAAAAAAGCTGTTCATAATTTGTTAGGATTGTTGCAATGGTCAAGAGTGATGATCATCAAAGTACTAGTAGTGGTCTTACTGGTGGTGAAAGCAATGCTCGTTATGAGACCCTGATTTGATTTTTTTTAATTCGCACGCTGTTTCAATCTCACCGTTAAGGCAGCAGCACGCTCAAGTGGACACTAACATGTGGTCCTGATGCTTAGGGTGTCCATCGTTGCCATTCGAATCAAAGAAGCGGTGGTGGATCGTGATCACTTCAATGATGGACAGTAGCTCTAGCGACTTATCAGATGAAAGTGGCGGTTGAAGAATATCGGGCAGACGCGCCAATCCTCAGCGAATGCACTGCCTCCAACCCGGTGCACACTTCTAGGCCAGGCCTGACCTCGTGGCGTGGGGCAGAGGATCGATGAACGTGGAACCGCATGAGAATATCCACCTGGCAGGAACATGGAGTGAGGGAACCCCAGCCGTGATTCCTCTGACTGAGGACTAGAAACAGCGCTTCCTCAGCCGTAGATGACACCTAGCATCAGGTAACTATGATCTGGATTGTTCTTCCTAATGTGCATCACTTTGCATTTGTCCACATTTACCCCCCTGTTTTGAAAGATGCACAGCTTTAGCAACTCCTCACAGGGAAGTCATCCCATCCCCTTTATCATTTTCATCGCCTTCCTCTGTACCCTTAACGTTTAGCTAGATCTTTTTTGATATCTAGTGACCAGAATTGCACAGCTCGCAGGTAGAGTTAACAGCAGGTGGAGAGAGTGCTAGGCCCATTGCATGGGACAAAAGTTTGCTGTATATATGTGTGATGAATTTCAAGTCTGTATATATTTTTTTTAACTATTTATTAATACACTTTGAATTATATAAGAAATCACATCATTTATTTATTTGTTACATTTGTATCCCACATTTTCCCACATATTTGTAGGCTCAATGTGGCTTACATAGTACTGGAGAGGCCTTTGCAGGCTCCGGTGTGAACAAATACAGGGTGATGATGTGGTAAGATCAAGTTCATGTGGCACAGCCACATTAGGGAATCAGAGAACGGAAGAGTTGTGTTACATCCATTACATGCTTTAGTTTGGTTGTGTTGCAGAGATTAGGCATTTCAGTTGAATCGGTAGGGTATGCCTTTTTAAACAGGTTGGCTTTTAGTGATTTTCGGAAGTTTAAGTGGTCGTACGTCGTTTTCAAGGCTTTTGGTAATGGGTTCCACAGTTGTGTGCTTATGTAGGAAAAACTAGATGCGTAAGTTGTTTTATATTGAAGTCCTTTGCAGCTTGGGTAGTGCAGATTTAGATAATATTGTGTTGATTCGGATGTATTTCTAATTGGTAAGTCGATCAAGTCTGTCATGTAACTCGGGGCTTCTCCGTAGATGATTTATAAAAAAAGAGACAGAAAAGTTAATTGTGATCCAGAAATAAAAAAACAAAGAATACAATGTTTTTAGTCCACATTTATGGAGAAGAGATTAAGGACAAATTAGAACAAATCAAAAAGGGAACTTTTGCAATTAAACTAAAGATATGGATGAGGCTGGGCCAGGGATAAAGGCAGTCAGGGAGTATTCATGTTCAGTCACTGAGAAGCCCTAGGGTCCATTTCAGAGCTGCAAGTTACAAATGTTGAAAGATGTGCAGGATCAAAAAATATTGAACTCCTTGCAGAGTAAGAAAACACTAATGTAGATACTGAAGGATGATCGAGGCCCATTTGCAACACCTGCAGCTTCAGCAATACAAATTGTTTCCTCTTCCTTTGAGTAACCCAAGATACATCAAGAAACATATGAACCTGCAATTCATAAATTACAAATCTCTATTTTTGAAAAAGAATTTCATGAGCCATTTTCTATCTGAATCCAAGGCTAGCTGAACCACTTCGGTGTCCCATCTCTCAAGGAAATTAGTTAAGCCTAGACTGTCCGTGGACACTCCACATGGTTTGGGGCATGTTTTCTTCTTAGAACTTGGAAGATAATAAACCTTGAAGGATCTGATGTCGCTGGAACCTTCAATGCCAAAATCAGAAAACTTTTGGAAAGTTTGTCAGTCTTAAATCTGAAGGTCTGACCATAATTTCCGACGACTCCACCTTGCTTCTTTAATTAACACTATCTTTCATCTAAATCTCACCATGTGTTTCCAAAGGTGCAAATAACCTTCAAAACCTCTGATTTCCTCTCAAATTCAACTGATTAGAAATAGCCTTCATATAGTCTCTAAACTGAACACCTAAGGACAAATTAGAACAAATCAAAAAGGGAACTTTTGCAATTAAACTAAAGATATGGATGAGGCTGGGCCAGGGATAAAGGCAGTCAGGGAGTATTCATGTTCAGTCACTGAGGAGCCCTAGGGTTTGTTTGCGGATTAATACCTTTCAAATATTTGAACGTCTGTATCATATCACCCCTGTTTCTCCTTTCCTCCAGGGTATACATGTTCAGGTCAGCAAGTCTTTCCTCATACGTCTTGTAACGCAAATTCCATACCATTCTCGTAGCTTTTCTTTGCACCGCTTCAATTCTTTTTACATCCTTAGCAAGATACGGCCTCCAAAACTGAACACAATACTCCAGGTGGGGCCTCACCGACTTATACAGGGGCATTAAAATCTCTTTTCTTCTGCTGGTCACACCTCTCTCTATACAGACTAGCAACCTTCTAGCTACAGCCACCGCCTTGTTACACTGTTTCGTCGCCTTCAGATCCTCAGATACTATCACCCCAAGATCCCTCTCCCCGTCCGTACATATCAGACTCTCACCGCCTAACACATGCGTCTCCTGTGGATTTCTACTCCCTAAGTGCATCACTTTGCATTTCTTCGCATTGAATTTTAATTGCCAAACCTTAGACCATTCTTCTAGCTTCCGCAGATGTACAGTTCAGGCAGGTGGTAGAGAGAGGTGTCCTAACTGCCGGCTGTAAGGAACGTCTAAAACATACAAACCTGACATCCAAAAATGAGAGAGAATGCTTGTCTAGAATATTTTGCAATAATTGCGACTCTTACACAGAAAAAAAGCACAAATGCAAAGTCATAAAATGTTTGCAGTGCGGTGATCCCGTACTGAAAGGCAAATAACATTTATGCTATATGACAAGGCTGGCTAGACGTAAAACATATGAAAGGTATATCATTTAAGACTGTGAATATATACAGGAGACAGGGTTGCATATCCCCAACTACATCTTTGCAACGGATCTTTACCGTGAGCATGACTGGGAACTCAAGGGGGTAAACTGTCTGAGTTCGGAAGTTGTTTCATTAACAAGTGGTTCAAGAACTACACTTTCGGAGCTCAGAATTCAAAAGGCTACGATGGTTATTTCATCATCAGTCAGCTGTTGCAGGAAACGATGGATATGAGTTTGTTAGCGCAATGTGGTAAGCTTTCACAAATCAGAGTTGATGCACTGGTCATTCATTTCATAGATTCTCTAAATTTTCTCCCCATGAAGCTTACCAAGCTCCTGCAAGCCATGGGCTTTGAAGGTAGCAAAGGGTATAGTCCTCTTTTTTAACACCATGGAAAATCAAAACTAGGTGGGGGAAATGCCTGAGGAAAAGTAGGACGGTGTTGAGAGCATGATGCGCGATGAAAGAGAACCTTTCACATGACGGTACAGCTAGAACATGATTATGACTTCTAGCCTTCTAATGTAAGCAAGATGTCTATATTTTTATAAAAGCCTGTGTCCTGTATAGAGAGGAAATTATGGAAATGACTGACAAAACTGAGGAGATAGAAGTAGAAGAAATACCGTGGGGTGGGGCAACGACCCTAACAAATTGTATAGACCCGTTCCAAATCATCACATTCAGTTCCGTGTGTATGACCATGTTCAGGTTGGTGTGCTTACAACTGAGAATCATAGCTCTGCCGTTGACCGACGATTATCATCAGCAGAACAAAAGATATTCAACTGCCACTATCCGCTGCCTAATATACACCGAGGACAAAACACATAAAGATCAGGCACTATCTAAAGGGTGGTGAAATGCAGATGGGCGACTACTTTCTTGACGGTTATGCCGTCATTAAACTGCCTTTACTCTTTTGTCAATAAAACTAAAGAATATCCTATTGGTCACCCCTAAATCATCTATGAAAATTTTGGACCCTTCGATTATTTCGGGCTTGTATAAGCCAAGTTGTTCCCTCCTGTTAGGCTGCATGGTAAACTCATGTTTCTGTTGTGTTGCATGTGTCTACACACCTCTTTGAGAATTCATAAGCATGCATCTGCGTCAAAAGCAGGAAGCATCGGGGTTTCCTCAGCGGTGTACTGATGCTGAACAACAAAACAGGTACATAGATGATTTCTATCAGAAAGAAAGTGTGCTTTTACATGCTGATCAGATAACCGTGAACAAAACTATTCTTGGCCAAAGAAGAAATCTACCTGCCACAAGCATCACAAGAGACCCCGATGAGCTCTATATGCACCTGTTTCCCCATGAACAAACCCATGTCGTCTTGCGATCTTATAGCCGACAATGCGGCATCTGGAACGGCACAAAGGAATTTTGTTCACCACCAGGTAATACTAACATCTTCATAGCCTCTTTTACAACTGCGCATGCAGTTTAGAACTATACAGGGCTTTTCACGCTTTACAAGAGCGCTGTCTTTATCACGATACTCTAATTTTTGTGAGCAAGGAGGGTAAGTGGAATCCACCTTTGGGTGACAATTTAAGTGAATTAAAGAGTGAGAGCTCTAGGGGTGAGCATATCACAGAGTTTGTCTCAGCCGATCCTAAAACATACGGGTACAGGTTAGCCAGAAGGGAGACCCACCTGAAGGTAAAAGGAATCACACTCATTTTTGTAGTCCAAAGAGCTAATTATGGATTTATTTATTTATGACATTTATATCCCACATTACCCCAAACAAGTTTGAGTTCGATGTGGCTTACAATAAACTGTATAAGATACATAACAAAGAATAATGCATAAATTCAATTTTACAATACAATATCATAAACAAACTGGGATAGCGATGGATGTTTAACATTTAGAAAATCTTTTATGAATGAGAAATTGTACATGAAGCAAAGAGAAAGTTAATGGTAAATAGAGTAATAACCACTTCAAGTAATAATTAATTGTTGAGATATGGTCGTTCTTTGTGAAGGTTTGTTTGAATAGGAACGATTTGAGGATTTTGCGGAATCTAGTATATTCCTGTATATTTCTTATTTTGGGTGCTAAGGAGTTCCACCATTTGGTTCTTAGGTAAGTGAAGTCTGCAGAGTGGACAGTTTTGTAGATCAAATATCAAATCTGATCACATATAATATCTGAGTATACTATGAGCGTACTGTCCACATCCTCATCTAGGGAAAACTTGTACAAAATAATGTGCTTTCAGTAGTTTTCTGGAAGCCAAATGAGATGATGTATTGCAAACTGAATCCGGTAGAGCATTCCATAGAGTTGGTCCAGCACTTCTAAAGAGAGACTCTCGATAGATGGTAAGCTTAATAAACCTAAATGAGGGTACTTCCAGCAATCCTTTAGTAGCAGATTGTAATGGGATCAATGGGTTGTAATTTTGGATTACGATCCAAGGGTGCCAGTGGGTGAACAAACCAAAATATCCATCCAGCAAAAAGGGATAGAAACAAGACCCGGTGGTTTGACCCAGGAGAATCCCCCACAGCGGCTGCTGAAGACGTCACATCTTTCTTCGGAGTCTTCACAGCCTCCTCTATAGTCTGCTGTTGTCGAAGTGGTGGAGCAACCTGGTCTGAGGGGAACAAAGATGTCTCTCCCGAAAGCTGGGACTCTCTCTGCATCCAGGACTGAGCTGGGATCTCACCCTCATTTCCTGCCCGCTGCGGGAGCACAAATGAATCCAACTTCAGTTGACCAAGAGGGATAGAGGTGGCTTCAGGGGAATAAAATCTCACCTTACCCTTATGCTTAGAAGGCACGATAGAGCAGATTCTCCTGTGTCCTCTCAGCCATATTGCTCTCTTTTATTACACTCACTGCAGATGAATGGTTTCATTCCTGTGTGGATTCTCTGGTGTTCTGTGAGACTTGTTTTATGAGTGAAGCTTTTATTACACTCAGTGCAGATGAATGGTTTCGTGCAGGTCTTTTTCTGCCGTCATCTACTATGTATGTTACTATGTATTCCTGTGTGGATTCG
Source organism: Microcaecilia unicolor (assembly GCF_901765095.1). NCBI lineage: Eukaryota > Metazoa > Chordata > Amphibia > Gymnophiona > Siphonopidae > Microcaecilia > Microcaecilia unicolor. The sequence continues at coordinate 178,312 of NW_021963109.1, read as the reverse complement.
TTGGTGTATTGTGAGGTTTGTTTTATGAGTGAAGCTTTTATTACACTCAGTGCAGATGAATGGTTTCATTCCTGTGTGAATTCTCTGGTGTTTTGTGAGGTTTCCCTTCTGCCTGAAGCTTTTATTACACTCCGTGCAGATGAATGGTTTCATTCCTGTGTAGATTCTCTGGTGTATTGTGAGGCTTGGTTTATGAGTGAAGCTTTTATTACACTCACAGCAGATGAATGGTTTCTTTCCTGTGTGGATTCGCTGGTGTATTGTGAGGCTTGATTTCTGACTGAAGCTTTTATTACACTCACTACAGATGAATGGTTTCACTCCTGTGTGGATTCTCTGGTGTTCTCTGAGGCTTGTTTTCTGGTTGAAACTTTTATTACACTCAGTGCAGATGAATGGTTTCTTTCCTGTGTGGATTCGCTGGTGTATTGTGAGGTTTGTTTTATGAGTGAAGCTTTTATAACACTCACTGCAGATGAATGGTTTCATTCCTGTGTGGATTCTCTGGTGTATTGTGAGGCTTGATTTATGAGTAAAGCTTTTATTACACTCACTGCAGATGAATGGTTTCATTCCTGTGTGGATTTTCTGGTGTATTGTGAGGCTTCCCTTCTGACTGAAGCTTTTATTACACTCACTGCAGATGAATGGTTTCATTCCTGTGTGGATTCTCTGGTGTTTTGTGAGGTATTGCTTCTGACTGAAGCTTTTATTGCACTCACTGCAGATGAATGGTTTCATTCTTGTGTGGATTCTCTGGTGTCCTGTGAGGTTTCTTTTATGAGTGAAGCTTTTATTACACTCACTGCAGATGAATGGTTTAATTCCTGTGTGGATTCTCTGGTGTTTCGTGAGGTTTGTTTTCTGACTGAAACTTTTATTACACTCACTGCAGATGAATGGTTTGATTCCTGTGTGGATTCTCTGGTGTTCTGTGAGGTTTCTTTTATGACTGAAGCTTTTATTACACTCACTGCAGATGAATGGTTTCATTCCTGTGTGGATTCTCTGGTGTTCTGTGAGGCTTGTTTTCTGACTGAAGCTTTTATTACACTCACTGCAGATGAATGGTTTCGTTCCTGTGTGGATTCTCTGGTGTTTTGTGAGGTATTGCTTCTGACTGAAGCTTTTATTACACTCAGTGCAGATGAATGGTTTCACTCCTGTGTGGATTCTCTGGTGTTCTGTGAGGCTTGTTTTCCGGCTGAAGCTTTTATTACACTCACTGCAGATGAACGGTTTCACTCCTGTGTGAATTCTCTGGTGTATTGTGAGGTGTGCCTTCTGACTGAAGCTTTTATTACACTCAGTGCAGATGAACGGTTTCATTCCTGTGTGGATTCTCTGGTGTTCTCTGAGGCTTGTTTTCTGACTGAAGCTTTTATTACACTCAGTGCAGATGAATGGTTTCACTCCTGTGTGGATTCTCTGGTGTTCTCTGAGGCTTGTTTTCTGACTGAAGCTTTTATTACACTCAGTGCAGATGAATGGTTTCATTCCTGTGTGGATTCTCTGGTGTTCTGTGAGGCTTGTTTTCCGACTGAAGCTTTTATTACACTCAGTGCAGATGAATGGTTTCATTCCTGTGTGGATTCTCTGGTGTATTGTGAGGCTTGTTTTCTGACTGAAGCTTTTATTACACTCAGTGCAGATGAATGGTTTCACTCCTGTGTGGATTCTCTGGTGTTCTCTGAGGCTTGTTTTCTGACTGAAGCTTTTATTACACTCAGTGCAGATGAATGGTTTCATTCCTGTGTGGATTCTCTGGTGTTCTGTGAGGCTTGTTTTCAGACTGAAGCTTTTATTACACTCAGTGCAGATGAATGGTTTCATTCCTGTGTGGATTCTCTGGTGTATTGTGAGGCTTGTTTTCTGACTGAAGCTTTTATTACACTCAGTGCAGATGAATGGTTTCATTCCTGTGTGGATTTTCTGGTGTATTGTGAGGCTTCCCTTATGACTGAAGCTTTTATTACACTCAGTGCAGATGAATGGTTTCATTCCTTTGTGGATTCTCTTGGGCATTGGGAGGTTTCTTATGACATTTTCTTCCTGTCTGAAGCTTTTGTCACGACTAGAACATGCAGATAATCTCTCATCAGTGTCATTTTTCTGGTATTTTGTAACGCTTCCTTTATTGATAAAGGTTTTCTCATCTACTGTCGTTGTACACACTCTAGTTTCTGTATTATTGTTCTCATGTTTCTCTCTCTTCCTACTGAAATCTTTCCCACACTCAGAGCCTAAACAGTGGGTCTCTCTTATGCATGTTTTCTGCTGTTGCTGTAGTTCTCTCTTTTGACGGAAGGTTTTCCCACAGTCCGTACCTGTATATGGTCTCTCTTCAGTATCGGATCTCTGATGTGATTTCAGAGTTAATTGATCATTAAGGAATATCTCACATCCATCACACAAACATTTCTGAACTCTCATCTGGTTTGTCTGTTCTCCCACTGTTTGTGTGATATTACTGGTAAAATGTTCACACGGAGCTGAGCTTCCTGTTGAAGGTTTTGTTTATTTTGATTTTTTCCCTTTTCTCCCCAGTCAGAACAGGACAAAGTCTCTTCTTTCTCTCTTTCTGAGAACATCTTTTCCTCTTCAGGCTTCTCACTGAGCTTCCATTTATGTGTCTCTGCATTACTGTTCTTAGGGTCATCTTTTTCTAAATAAATTTAAAAACAGAGCATTGTATAGTACTGTAGGAGAACAGCAGTTTAATGAGTTCAATAAAAAATTTGTATAAATACCCCCTCCCTGTTGGAAATACATTTCCAAGCTAATCACTACCAGGGATGAATACAGAATATATGATTATATTCAAGTTGATATTTAAAAGCACCTTTTGGTCTTTGTACATAGATATTGTTTAGCCCTATAATTATTATTATTAGCATTTGTATAGCGCTACCAGACGCACGCAGCACTGAACACCTGATACAAAGAGACAGTCTCTGCTCTAAAGAGCTTACAATCTAAGTAATACAGACAAGACAGTTACGGGTGAGGGAAGTAATGGGTGAGAAGGAAGGAAGGGACAAGGGGAGGGTAATTGAGTAGTGGCTAGGAGCTAAAAGCAGAAGTGAAAAGGTGGGTTTTCAGCATAGATTTGAAAACAGGTAGAGAGGGAGCTAGACTTATAGGTCCAGGAAGTCTATTCCAGGCATAAGGTGCCGCGAGAGAAAAGGAGTGAAGCCTGGAGTTAGCAGTGGAGGAGAAGGGGGACAACAAGAGAGATTTGTCCAGTGAGCGGAGTTCACGGGGAGGAATGTAGGGAGAGATGAGAGTGGAGAGGTAATGGGGGGCTGCAGAGTGGATGCATTTAAAGGTCAGTAAGAGAAGTTTAAACTGAATGCGGAAGCGGACAGGGAGCCAGTGAAGTGACTTGAGGAGTGGGCTAGTGTGGGTATAACGATTCTGGCGGAAAATAAGTCGGGCCGCAGAATTTTGGACAGATTGGAGAGGAGAGAGATGGCTGAGCTGAAGACCAGTGAGAAGTAAATTGCAATAGTCCAAGCGAGAGGTGACAAGGGTGTGGATAAGGGTTCTGGCAGCGTATTCAGAAAGGAAGGGGAGAATTTTGCTAATATTGTAGATAAAGAAGCGACAGGTTTTGGCAATCTGTTGAATATGGGCAAAGAAGGAGAGAGAGGAACCAAAGATGACTCCAAGGTTACGAGCCGAGGAGACAGGGAGGATGTGAGAGCCATTAACAGAGATAGAGAAAGGGGGAAGAGGGGAGGTGGGTTTAGGGGGAAAAATGAGAAGTTCAGTTTTGGTCATGTTGAGCTTTAGATGGCGTTGAGACATCCAAGCAGCAATGTCGGACAAGCAGGCTGAGATTTTGTCCTGGATCGAGGTTGAGATTTCAGGGGTGGAGATGTAGATCTGAGAGTCATCAGCGTAAAGATGGTACTGGAAGCCATGGGATGAAATCAGGGTACCAAGGGAAGAGGTATAGATGGAGAAAAGGAGGGGTCCAAGGACAAAACCCTGAGGCACACCAACAGAAAGCGGGATGGAAGTTGAAGAGGATCCACCAGAGTGAACACTGAAAGAACGAAAAGAGAGGTAAAAGGAGAACAAGGAAAGAACAGGGACCTGGAATCCAAGCGAGGACAGCGTATTCAGAAGTATAGTGTGGCAACAGTGTCGAAAGCAGCAGATAGGTCAAGAAGGATAAGGATAGAATAGAGACCTCTGGATTTAGCCAGTAGCAGGTCGAGACTTTGGTAAGTGCAGTTTCAGTAGAGTGAAGAGGGCGAAAACCAGATTGGAGTGGGTATTGACGAAGAAAGAAAGTCAAGACAATGGCGGTGAATGACACGTTCAAGTAATTTGGAGAGGAAAGGGAGATGGGGCGATAGTTGGAGGGACAGGTAGGGTCAAGTGAGGGTTTTTTAAGGAGTGGAGTGACAACAGCATGTTTGAAGGCCATAGGAACAGTTGCAGTGGAGAGTGAAAGATTAAGGATGTGACAGATAATTGCTCTTTATCAGACAGGCTGCAAGATGCAAGGCTAAACCTTCAAGGTGCTTGTTCCCCAGATAAACTAATTTGAGCGTTACCTTATCCTGACGTTCACAGGAAGAGATTCACCATTAGCCAATCATACATTTGTTACAGAAGCTTAGTTATTGTAAATATGAGAATAGACATCTGATTGCAAACTTGCCAGTAATAAGTTCTATTTTACTTAAAGCAAGTTCTATTCTTTACCGTCTATGTTCAGGCTAATTTAGTAAGTATATTTTTATATATTTTATTATGTACTTTTTCTCTCGCTAGCAGGAAAAGGCTTCTGATGTTCGGTATGCTTAAAGCTTTTGCTTATCACTATGTCAGCTGTCGAACCAACGTCTTCATTAAACTAAAAACCTAATGAAGAAGTTGGTTTGGCAGCTGACATAGCGATAAGTGAAAGTCATTAAGCATACCGAACATCAGAAGCCTTTTGAGCTTGGTGTGTCAAAATTCACCAAAAAACCGAGCATAACTTGGGTGGTGTGTCACTTCGAGAAAAATCACAGCTACTAGGACCGCCCCCGGGCCCCCCCCACACCCGAGATCGCCGCCCACCCGAGGTTGCTGGGCCCCCCCTCCACCCGCTACCGGGCCCAGAACTAACCTTAAGCCTCCTTTCACGTCGCAGCAAGCAGCAGCAGGGCAGAACTCTCCTCCTTCCTTCTGTGCTCCGCCCTCGCGGACGTTACGTCAGGCGAGGGTGGGACACGGAAGGAAGGAGTGGCCTGCCCTGCTGCTGCTTGCTGCGACGTGAAAGGAGGCTTTAAGGTTAGTTTCCGGGAGCGAGGAGGGAGGGCGGACCACACTGTGGCGGCGCCGCGTGTCAGTGCTGACACGCGTGTCATAGGTTCGCCATCAGGGACATAGACGGTAAAGAATAGAACTTGCTTTAAGTAAAATAGAACTGTTTCATGGTCAACTTCTCAGCCTAGTCTACAAACAATAATAAGTTATACAAGCAAAAAGAGTCTCTTTCTTCCTGTGAGAGGAACTAGACCAGCCAGGAAGCAAAGTTCCTGTTTCTGAGGTAACAAAACATTCCTTTTATTCTTTTATCTAATTGTGTGTACGTGACAATTCTCACGTCTCTGCGGTGCCCCCCTTATCTAAAAACAACATCTGGCTATATTTGTTCCTGCAAAACCAATCTCATGACCCACAGCCACAAATCTGCATGATAGCCCTAGGGCTTGTTTCACCTCCTTCTTCACCCCTCCCTGTTGCTGTGCTTGCAAGTGGAATGTTAGATAAGAACTTCTGCTGGAATTCTGCCTATGAACTCCTGATGACCTTACCTTGATGCATTACAGAGTTGGGGAGACTCTGCTTCACAGAGAGAAGGGCAGGAATCTTAGGAGTTACACAGTAGTCCACCATTTTATGCATTGTAAATTTATACAATATGCTGAGCTAGGCTAAGCTCCATCGAGTCTCCAACAGTGGCCGATCTGGTCACAAGTGCCAGGCAGATCCCAAAAAGCAGATCTGTTTCTCATGATTCATTTTCCAGTGATGAGCAATGGAATCTCCAAGTCTATTTATGGGCTTTTCCTCCAGAAACTTTCAAATCTCTTTTGAATCCCTCTATGTTAGCTGCTTTGACCACATCCTCCACAGTTTAATTATGTGTTGCAGGTAAATGGCAGATGATGTTTAATGTGAGCAAGTGCAAAGTGATGCATGTGGGAAAGAGGAACCCGAACTATAGCTACGTAAGTCTCCAACCAAGAAAGGGATCTTGGCTTCGTTGTTGATGATACATTGAAATGCTCTGCCCAGTGTGCTGCGGCAGCTAAGAAAGCAAATAGAATGTTAGGTATTATTAGGAAAGGAGTGGAAAACAAAAATGAGGACATTATAATGCCTTTGTATCGGTCCATGGTGCGACCGCACCTCAAATATTTTGTTAAATTCTGGTTGCTGCATCTCAAAAAAGATATAGTGGTATTAGAAAAGATACAGGGAAGGGCAACGAAAATGATAAAAGGGATGGGACGACTTACCTATGAGGAATGGCTAAAGTGTCTAGGGCTCTTCAGCTTGGAGAAGAGATGGCTGAGGGGAGATATGATAGAGATCTATAAAATAATGAGTGGAGTGGAACGGGTAGACGTGAATCGTTTGTTTACCCTTTCCAAAAATACTAGGACTAGGGGCCATGCAATGAAGATACAAAGTAGTAAATTTAATACGAATCTGATCAAATTTTTCTTCACTCAATGTGTAATTAAACTCTGGAATTCGTTGCCAGAGAATGTCGTAAAGGCAGTTAGCTTAGCAGGGTTTAAAAAGGGTCTGGCCGGCTTCCTAAAGGAAAAGTCCATAGACCATTATTAAATTGGCTTGGGAAAATCCACTGCTTATTTCTGGGATAAGCATCATAAAATGTATTAAGCTTTGCTGGGATCTTGCCAGGTATTTGTGACCTGGATTGGCCACTGTTGGAAACAGGATGCTGGGCTTGATGGACCTTTGGTCTGTCCCAGTGTGGCAATACTTATTATGATGTTGTGGTTGTCTGTCTGAGTAAGTGGAACAGACGTTTCAGCCAACATGCTGTGGGTTTCTTCATGGTGGCTGACAAGTCGGTTCTTCTTACTCAAACGCGGCAAGACCCAGATAACTACAATAATAAACCTTTCAACGATTTTTCAATCTGCTGTTCTTTACTTGTTTTTGAACTGAAAACAATGACAACAACAAAGGCATTGTATGCCCCCTCATTCCAGAGTTTTCCTTCATTTGAAAAAAGTTTGCCACCTCCTGTATGGGAAAATTAGGTCCTTTTTTAAATTTTATTTTTAATATTCTCAATACACAATGCATTCACAAAAGAGAAATAGTACAACACACTCAGCTAGCAAGTGTTAGTCTGTAGTTTAACATAACAGTCAATAACAGGTTTATAATTGAAATGCACTCCTTATTGAGTTTTTCTTTTACCCCCATCTTGGGAAAATTAGGTCCTTACCTGATAATTTTCTTTCCTTTAGTCACAGCAGATTAATCCATTAACTGATGGGTTGTATCCGCCTACCAGTAGGTGGAGATAGAGAACACTGAAAGTATACAGTGATCCTGGACATCCAGTCCCTTCTACCTTCAGTATATGAAATTTCCAAAGCAGAGTGAAGAAGAAAGGCAAAATAACATGAACTTTCCTCACAGAGAACAAACGCTCCCTGAACCCGAGCAAGAACAAAGCAAAGGAGGGACCTTCTCAACCTCCTGTTATATAACAGCATGCAGCATCTCTGAGAGCTTGTCTTCACGTACTCTTAATGAGACAAAATATCTGTATGAAACATCTGTACAAAAACAAAGTCAGACAGGGATGGATCATGGATTCATCTGCTGTGACTAAAGGAAAGAAAATTATCAGGTAAGGACCTAATTTTCCCTTCCTTGTCATCAACAGCAGATGAATCCATTAACTGATGGGATGCACAAAAGCACTCCCTAAATAGGGTGGGAACGTACAACCCTGCGAACAAGAACTTGCGCCCCAAACTGTGCGTCCTGTCGCGCTGCAACATCCAGCCTGTAATGCCACAGAAAGGAGAGCTGAGAAGCCCAGGTAGCCGCACGACAGATCTCTTTGTAGAGAAAGGACACCCGTTTCAGCCCATGAAGAGGACATCGCCCTCATGGAATGCGCTCTAAACGCTTCAGGCGGAGACCGACCTGAAAGCAGAAGAGCAGAAAAAATGGCTTCCTTAAGCCAATGGGCCATAGAGGCTTTAGACGCTGGAAACCCGTGTCGTGAACCTGCCAACAGAACAAATAGATGGTCAGAATTCCTGAACTCATTTGACATCTGTAGATACTGCAACACAGCCCTGTAGACATCCAAAAGGCGCCACTGCCCAAAGGATTCCGGAAAGTCCTCCTTACAAAGGGAAGGCAGAAAAATGGGCTGGTTAAGGTGAAAAGCTGAAACCACCTTAGGCAGGAAGGAAGGCACTGTTCGGACGGTTACACAGGACTCCGAGAACCGCAGAAAAGGATCCCGGCAGGAAAGAGCCTGCAGTTCAGACAGTCTTTTTAGTGGCAATGATATTGGCACAAAGAGTATCTTGAGAGTCACATCCTTCTCAGAAGCACAGTTAAGTGGCTCAAAAGGAGATCGCCGGAGCGCTTTCAATACGAGCCCCAGTGTCCCAGACGGCCAAGGCGACTGTAAGGGAGGACAGAGATGTAGCGCCCCTCTGAGAAATCGGGCAACATCCGGATGAGCAGCTAGGGACAAGCAGGAGACTTTCCCCCGGAAACAAGCCAACGCCGCTATTTGAACTTGAAGGGAATTGTAAGCCAGGCCCTTCTGTAAGCCATCCTGTAAAAAGTCCAACAATTGTGAGGCAGAAGCTAGAGTCGGAGTGATAGACTTCTTAAAACACCATGCCTCAAAGCTGCGCCAGATCCATGCATAGGCCGCAGGGGAGGACCGCGTGCGAGCCTGAAAGAGGGTGGCAATGACCTTGTTAGAATAGTCCTTGTCTCTCAATTGTGCCCTTTCAAGAGCTAGGCTGTAAAACCAAAGTGGCAGGGATCTTCCATAGCCACCGGACCTTGAAGAAACAAGTTCGGGACTACAGGCAGAGGAAACGGAGCCTCCACCAGCATTCGCCTGAGGTCCGCGTACCACGGACATCTCGGCCAATTCGGAGCGATAAGAATCACAATCCTTGGTGCAGGCGAATCCGAAGCAGAACCCGCCCTATCAAGGGCCACGGAGGGAACACGTACAGGAGGCCCGAAGACCAAGTTTGAGCAAGTGCATCCAACCCTGCAGCGCAAGGGTCTCTTCTTCTGCTGAAGAAGCGAGAAACTTTGGCGTTTGCACTTGACGTGATGAGATTCAATCCTGGAATCCCCCATTTGGCACAAAACTGAAGAAAAACTTCCTCGACAAGTTCCCATTCCGCCGGGTCGTGTTGATGCCTGCTGAGGAAATCGGCTTGCACGTTGCTTTGACCGGCAATGTGAGCCGCGGACAGCAGCTCCAGGTGGCGCTCGGCCCAGTCGAAAATTCAGACGCCTCCGTGGCTAGGGCTCTGCATGGAGTGCCGCCCTGACGATTGATATAGGCTACCGCTGTCGTGTTGTCTGAAAGAACTCGGACTAGGCGACCCTCCAGAGTCCTGTGGAAGGCCAGAAGAGCTTGGAATATCGTTTTCAGCTCCAAGCGATTAATGGACCACCCCGCTTCCACGGTTGTCCATTGACCCTGAGCATAGTGTCCCAGGCAATGTGCTCCCCAGCCTGATAGGCTGGCATCCATTATCACCAGGCGCCAAAAGGGGACAGCCAGCGGCATCCTTCATCGTAGCATGATGTCGGAGAGCCACCAATCCATGCTGCGCTGGGCCGCAAGGAGCCACGGAAGCCTGCGTTGGTATTCCTGGGAAATTGGAGACCATTGCTTCAGCAGGGAAAGTTGCAGGGGTCTTATGTGTGCTCTCGTCCAAGGAACCACTTCTATGGTGGCTGTCATCGATCCCAGGAGCTGGACAAAGTCTGAAGCTCGATGGCGGGGCATCCGCAGGAGCAGTCGGACCTGATTCTGAAGCTTGAGTCGCCTGTTGTCGGGGAAAAAGACGAACCCCGAGGCCATGTCGAACCGGACCCCCAAATACTCGAGAGACTGAGAGGGGGTCAGGTGACTTTTGGGCATATAGACCACCCAGGCCAGAGTCTGAAGAAATGTTATAACTCTGGTTGTGGCAAGTCGGCTTTTGTTCGCCGAATCCGCCCTGATGAGCCAGTCATCAAGATAAGGGTGAACTTTGATACCCTCTCGCCTGAGAAAGGTGGCCACCACTACCATCACCTTGGAAAAGGTGCGAGGTGCTGTTGCCAGGCCAAAAGGCAAGGTGTGAAACTGGAAATGTCAGCTCAACACCGCAAACTGCAGGAACTGCTGATGCGGGGGCCAAATAGGAATATGCAAATACGCTTCCTTCAGGTCCAGAGACGTGAGAAACTCCCCTGGCTGTACCGCTGCAATGACGGAGTGCAGGATTTCCATGCGGAAGCGTCACACTCTTAAGGCTTTGTTGATTCTGCATTAGTTGAGGATCGGTCTGAAAGACCTGCCTTTTCGAGGCACCACAAAATAAACGGAGTAGCGACTGCAGCCGCGTTCAGCGGGAGGAACCGGAACCACCGCTCCGAGCTTCAGTAGTGACCACAAGGTCTCCTCGACCGCTGCCTGTTTGACGGCAGTGCCGCATCGGGACTCTAAAAAGGCGTCTCCAACCAATTCCAACTGGTAACCTTCTCTGATCAGGTCCAGGACCCACTGATCAGAAGTAATCTTGGTCCACTCCCTGAGAAAGAGGGAGAGGCGACCCCCTACTGCGGGAACCAAAGAGTGGACCACCGTCCCATCATTGTGAAGGATGCCCCTGAACTCCTGGGCGTTGACTGGACGTTGCAGACCGCCTGTCTGTACGAAAGGAGTTCCTCTGCTGAAAGCGGGAACGTTGTGAAAACCCCGCCGAACGCCTAGGGCGGTATCTTCGAGCCTCTCGAAAACATGGTCTGGAAGAGGGGGGAAAGGAAGGACTCTTGGAAGAAGGCCTCGGCCTATCCTCAGGCAACCGTTGGGATTTAGAGTCCCCTAGGTCCTTGACGATCTTCTCCAATTCCTCCCCAAATAAAAGGAGGCCCCGACAGGTTAACCTCACCAGCCTTTGTTTAGAGGCCATATCAGCCGCCCAATGACAAAGCCAAAGAAGGCGGCGAGCAGAAACAGCTAAAGACATCTGTTTAGCAGATGCTCTGACCAGATCATAAAAGGCATCAGCCAAAAAGGCCAGAGCAGACTCCACATGCGGGGCGACCTCAGAGAGGGAACCCACTCCATCCGTGGGCTGTTCAATCGCTTGCTGTAGCCAGGAAAGGCAAGCCCATGCTGCATAGGAACTGCAAATAGCTGCCCTTAAGGAGAGGGCCGAGATTTCAAAGGACCGCTTCAAGGCGGATTCCAGCCACCAGTCCTGCATATCCTTCAATGCGACTCCTCCCTCCACAGGGACAGTAGTTTTCTTAGTCACCGCAGTGACCAAGGCGTCCACCTTAGGCATCCCACAGGGTAAAGGTGCACATAGCCCTAGCCACTTTCAAGGGGCCATCAGGTTCAAACCATTGAGCTGTAATAAGCTCTTGGATGGAGTCATGCACTGGAAAAGCCCGAGAAGGCTTTCTAGTACTGGCCATCTTAGGGTTAATAGAAGAGGCTGTGCCACGTCAGGATCGTCAATACTGAGGGCCTTTAAGGCATCAGAAATGAGAGCTGGCAGCTCGTCGCGATGGAAAATCCGTACCGCTTTAGGGTTATCCAACTCCTGTGGCATGCAGCTACCCTCCTCTGGATCATCAGTCCGTGAGGGCCTGCCAGACCCATCAGAATCCCCCAAACCAGACAACGGGGGAGAAAGGGGTGACGGAGAAGCACACTCAGATGTTGTGGTCACTAGTCTGCGTTTAGCCTCAGCCAAGAGCTCTCGGGAAGAGATAAGTCTCCAGCAGATGCTGGGCTTTCAAAACCTGGAGGCAATCCAGTCCACAGTAAATTTTCAGAAGGCACAGGCAGGGCTCTTTTTTAACATAAAGGCCGTATGCATCAGGGCTCTGTCCTTTCCTGGTTCTCTTCCTACCTCTCCCTCCGCACCTTTAGTGTTCACTCTGGTGGATCCTCTTCTACTTCTATCCCTCTGCCTGTCGGCGTACCTCAGGGTTCTGTTCTTGGTCCCCTCCTCTTTTCTATCTACACTTCTTCCCTTGGCTCATTAATCTCATCCCATGGCTTTTCCTACCATCTCTATGCTGATGACTCCCAAATCTACCTTTCTACCCCTGATATCTCACCTTGCATCCAAACCAAAGTTTCAGCGTGCTTGTCTGACATTGCTATCTGGATGTCTCAACGCCACCTGAAATTAAATATGACCAAAACCGAGCTTCTCATTTTCCCCCCCAAACCCACCTCCCCGCTCCCCCCGTTTTCTATTTCTGTTGATGGCTCTCTCATTCTCCCTGTCTCCTCAGCTCGAAACCTTGGGGTCATCTTTGACTCTTCTCTCTCCTTCTCTGCTCATATCCAGCAGACCGCCAAGACCTGTCGTTTCTTTCTTTACATCTGTAAAATCCGCCCCTTTCTTTCCGAGCACTCTACCAAAACCCTCATCCACACCCTTGTCACCTCTCGTTTAGACTACTGCAATCTGCTTCTTGCTGGCCTCCCACTTAGTCACCTCTCCCCTCTCCAGTCGGTTCAAAGCTCTGCTGCCCGTCTTGTCTTCCGCCAGGGTCGCTTTACTCATACTACCCCTCTCCTCAAGTCGCTTCACTGGCTCCCTATCCGTTTTTGCATCCTGTTCAAACTTCTTCTACTAACCTATAAATGTACTCACTCTGCTGCTCCCCAGTATCTCTCCACACTCGTCCTTCCCTACACCCCTTCCCGTGCACTCCATCCTGTTTATATCCTTCTGTAGGTGTGTTCTGTCCTCCGACAGCCTTGCACTAGTTTATAACGTGATCCTAAAATGTGTGTAATGCCTTTACTGTTATTCTCAGTTCCAAGGACTATCATTGCTGCAGTTCTCACTGGAAAAATACATGAGCAATGCACTGTGGGAAATGTAGTTCACAGGCAGTGCAACCACACTTGTTTGGCTGTGTAAGAACTGTTACCAGTGGTTGTGAGGCTGCCCAGACCTTCTCTCTCTCTCTCTGCCAAGCTTGGCTCTTTTGTCTTCCTGCTATTATTTCTTGGTCAGCCAGGTATGACCTTTCCCTCCTATCTCTAGGACTACCCCTTGCTACCCGATGGCAGGCTCTGCTCCCATTGGCTTCTATCTGCTCCGCCCTGAGCCTGTGTAAAGCCCCAACACCTCTGTCCTTTGAGCCACGAGGCATTCCAATACCATCTAGCCAGGAACCTGGAGCAAACTCCATCTCGCTCCAGACAGCTCTGTCCTGCTGAGAAGTCCCTGTAAAGAACCTGGTTTTTTACCCTGAGAATATCTCCTTTTAAATGAGATATCGCACATTCCAGTCACCCAGCTTTGGACTATTTCTACCTGTGCAACCACCCTTTCTCCCCCCTGCAATACAACTACCTCTCCTCAGATTCCCACTTCCTACAGCCTCCAGATTAAGAAGTCTCTGTATCCAGAAGCAGCATTTCTGAACATCTATCTGTGATTTATTCAATAAAAGAGACTTCATAAAATAATAGAGACTTCAGGTGATTGCTGTGCCAGGGTTATACTCCATGATATTGGGGCTTCTAATTAATAAGCTCCAAGAGTCATGACAAGGTGTGGTCTCCAGAATTGCATCCCTCTCCTTATGCCCCCAAGCATCCTTCTGGCTTTGACCGTCGCCTTTTCTACCTGTTTGGTTACCTTAAGGTCATCAGACACAATCACCCCCAAGTCCCGCCGAGTGAGCAATTGTGAAAAACAAAGTATAGGATACCCTAAGAATGCCAGAGTCATAGTTAATGAAGGTTTTACAGACAGGAATCTAAACAATACTCCAATGAAAACAGAAGAATCTTAGAAACAGGCCCACCCCAGGTACTAATGTCATCTCGCCATCACTCATTATCAGTCTCACCGGCTTCCTGTAGTGAGACTCACCCATTGCCAGTCACTCCTGAGAAGAGATTTTAAGAATAACGGGAAACCCTTACCTAGAGACATCAGGATCTCATAGTTCTCCTTCATCACCTCCCTCCAAAGCTCCTTCTGCTCCTCATCTAAATACTCCCACTCCTCCTGGGAGAAAGAGACAGAGACGTCCTCAAATGTCACCCGCATCTGAAACACAAACCAGAAACACAGTCAGGGACACGGGGAGGTGCTCAGAATGCATTAGATTTCAGCTCCTGCCTTTGTTTTTGGGGAAGTAACTGCTTTATCTATCTTTTTGTGTAGAATTCCCCCGGCATTAACACCCAGCTCTTCTGTTCTCCAGGACTAACTCCACCTAAGCCTTCTCCCAGCTCAGGCTTCATTACCCCATCCCCTCAGTAATCTCAGTCTCCAACTAGTATGAACCCCTCCCTATGAAGGCTGACCCCCCCCCCTCCCACCCAGCAGTTTTCTCTGCCCCGACCTTTATTTCTTTTTTTGCTCATTCCAAGAATCCCACCTTCCCATTCCTCCCAGAGCACACAAATCCCATACCACTGCACACTGGTTCTCTTTCTGAAAATCTCTCTTGCCCCCAGCTCACACCCTCCATTGTTCTCTCAACATCCTCAGCACTCACAGCATCATAGCCATCCCAACCACCACCGCATATACACTCTCCCCACAGCTCTAGCGGCCCTTCCCTACCCCCCTACCTTCAGTTGGAGGAGAGAGATGGCCTCCTCTGGGATGCACTGGGCTTCACACCGCGCCGATGGAAGAGGAGAGAGACCACCTTTTCACAACCCAGACTTGTCAAACAAGTGTGGGAGGACTGTCTACCTCATGCTCAAATTTGCATGCAATTATCTCTGATCAGAGGTCCAGTAAAGCCCCCTGCTCTTCCAGCACTATTTTCAGAGCGCTGTTTGGAACAGAACGGGGCTTTTGATCATCTGCCCATTTGTGAATATTGCCAATACATATCACCAGCTGTCTCCCTCCCTCCCATACGGAACTTCTCCTGTCCTATGGAATCCTCAAAATTCAGCCACGTTTCACCCCTGACACCCTCAGCTTTTCCTCTTTGTCCCTCCTGCAGCACCCCCTCCTCAGCTTGCCCTTTTCATCTCCTCACTCCCCAACCTCTCCTTCCACCCCTAGTATGCACCTGCCCTCTCGCTGAGGATTGTAGGTCAGTTCCGCCTGGACAGTTCCCACCGGATCGTTCCCACCCACCAATTCCCATGTGGATAATTCCCACCCATAACTCAAAAAATACAAAACACATAAGGCAAGTAATCTCCCTCTCTTTTCCCCTTCCAGACATGCAGTTCATGAGGGGGGGGGGGACAAATGCCCCCCCCCACTCCCAGAACTAGGTTTCAACCTCTTTCATGTTTAATTATAAGACATAAACATCGCCACACTGGAACAGACCAAAGGTCCATCTAGCCCAGCACCCTGTCACCCAGGTCACAATCACCAGACAAAACCCATGGAGCAAAGCATTCTGTACTGCTTGTCCCAGGAACAGTGGCCCCCTCCCCATGTCCATTCAATAACATTCTATGGCCTTTTCCTTTAGGAAGCCGTCCAAACCTTTCTTAAACTCTGCTAAGCTAACCACCTTAACCACATTCTCCGGGAACGAATTTCAGAGTCGAAGTACGCGCTGAGTAAAGAAAATTTTTCTCTTATTTGTTTAAAACTTACTGCACTCTAGCCTCATTGCATGCCCCCTTGTCCTAGTATTTTTAGAAAGCGTAAACAGACGCTCCATACCTATCTTTTCCACTCCACTCACTATTTTATATACCTCTATCATATCACCTCTCAGCCTCCTTTTCTCCAAGCTGAAGAGACCCAGCCGCTTTAGCCTTTCCTCATAGGAAAGTCGTCCCATCCCCTCAATCATCTTCATCGCCCTTCTCTGCACCTTTTCTAATTCCACTATATCTTTTTTGAGGTGTGGCGACCAGAAGGTAAAATTATGTATCATACCTGATAATTTTCTTTCCATTAATCATAGCATATCAATCCATAGACTGGTGGGTTGTGTCCATCTACCAGCAGGTGGAGAAAGAGAGCAATCTTTTGCCTCCCTATATGTGGTCATGTGCTGCCGGAAACTCCTCAGGATGTCGATATCAAAGCTCCATCCGCAGGACTCAGCACTTTGAGAATTACACCCAGAAAGGGACACTCTGCCCAGCTCACCACCGCCGAAGTGGGGGAGGGGAATCAACCCAGCTCACCACCGCCGAAATGGGGGAGGGGAACCCACGCCCGCCAACGTGGGGGGGACTGGCTTATCCTGCTACCGCAACCGCGGGAGGAGCTGGCTTACCCTAACACCACCGAAGCGGGAGGGATACAAAGCTACCCTACTGCCGCACGAAGCGGGAGGGAGCGCCGGCATAATTTAGTTATCAATCCAGCCACCATCGAAACGGGGGGAGAGGAAGCAGCAGCACACTGTAACACAAAATCGTCTCAACTCGATGAAACTCCAATTGGAAGAACTTGAACCCGAAGTCCTTCTGAACAGGAACTGAAAACTAAACTTGAACCTGAAATAGAACCAGAACAAAAACAATACAGATATCTGGGAGGGGCTATGGATTGATATGCTATGATTAATGGAAAGAAAATTATCAGGTATGATACATAATTTTACCTTCCATATCATCAAGCATATCAATCCATAGACTGGTGGGATGTACCGAAGCAGTACTCACCCAGGGCGGGACATGGAAATCCCTGAACGTAACACTGAAGCTCCAAACTGGGCCTTGGCCCGAGCAGCCACATCCAAGCGGTAATGTCGTGAGAAGATATGAACAGACGCCCACGATGCCGCTCTGCAAATCTCTTCCAAGGACACGGATCTGGACTCTGCCATCGAGGCCACCTGTGCTCTAGTAGAGTGCGCCTTCAGCCGAATAGGCGGAATCTTCCCTGCAGCCACATAAGCTGCCGCAATCGTCTCCTTGACCCTTTAACGAGGGCCTGCGAACAGCAGAAACAGGTGATCCGACTTCCGGAAATCATTGGTCACTTCCAAGTATCTGATGATGACTCGTTTAACATCCAGACATTTGAGAGCAGGGTACTCCTCTGGGTAATCCTCCCTATGAAAGGAGGGTAGACAAAGCTGCTGATTCACATGGAAGCGAGAAACAATTTTGGGCAGGAAGGAAGACACTGGGCGAATCGACACTCCTGCCTCAGTGAACCGCAGGAACGGCTCTCGGCACGAGAGTGCCTGGAGCTCGGAGACTCTTCTGGCTGAAGTGATAGCCACCAAAAAGACCGCTTTCAAAGTCAGGTCCTTCAGCGATGCCCTCGACAAGGGCTCAAAGGGCGGCTTCTGCAAGGCCCGCAGCACCAGGTTGAGATTCCATGTAGGCACTATCGAGTGCAGAGTAGGGCGCAGGTGATTAACTCCTTTGAGAAAGCGCACCACATCTGGCTGCGAAGCCAGGGAAGCACCCTCCAGATGGCCCCTGAAGCAAGCTAAAGCCGCCACCTGGACTTTCAGCGAACTGAGCGACAGGCCTTTCTCCAGACCCTCTTGCAGGAAAGCCAACACTGAAGATATTGGAGCAGTGAAGGGCGATAGAGAGCCTGCCTCGCACCACGATGCAAAGGTACCCCAGACCCTGGCGTAAGAAGTAGAAGTAGAGCGCTTCCTCGCTCTCAGCAAAGTGGCAATGACTTGTCTGAGAAGCCCTTCTTCCTCAGCCGCTTCCGCTCAAGAGCCAGGCCGTAAGACCAAAGGGGGAGGGATCCTCAATCACCAAGGGACCCTGATGCAAGAGGCCCCACTCCGCTGGCAGCCTCAGAGGGCCGTCCACTGAGAGCCTGATTAAGTCTGCATACCAGGGACGTCTGGGCCAATCCGGACCCACCAGGATCACCCGGCCCGGATGCTTTGCCACCCGGCCTAGAACTCTGCCCATCATGGGCCAGGGTGGGAACACTTAGAGAAGCTCCCGGGCCGGCCACTGCTGGAGAAGAGCATCGACTCCCAGAGATCGAGGGTCCCGTCCTCTGCTATTACGGAGTGGAGAGTCTCCATCCGGAAGTGCCATATTTTCAAGGCCCGATTGACTCCCTTGAGGTCGAGAATAGGCCGAGCAGAACCTCCCTTCTTTGGCACCACATAGTAAATGGAGTAACGTCCCTTGCCAAGTTGATCTACTGGCACTAGGACCACCGCGCCCAGGCGGATCAGGTTGTCCAAATTCTGCTGCACCGCCGCTGATTTGACTGGAGACTTGCAGGGAGAGTTCACAAACCCGTCTCTCAAGGGCCAGCAGAACTCCAACTTGTAGCCGTCTCTGATGACTTCCAGAACCTAAGCGTCTGAAGTTACCCTGGTCCACTCTCCCAGCAATGAGGATAGCCATCCTCCTATCTGCTCTGGGCCATGGACCAGGGCCCCGTCATTGGGTATGAGACCCTGGGGGAGGGCCGGAGGACGAACCTCCGGGACGGTGGTCCCTGCGAAAGGAATGCTGCTTGGGGGAGAAGTTCCGCTTGAAGGAAGAGGAGGCAAAGGAGGTCGACTTGCCCGAGCGATACAGAAGGGCTTCCTGAAATCGGCCCTTGGAGAAGCCAGGGCGAACACTGCTGGCCCGTGCCCTGACCTTGCGCAACCTCTTGCCCTTAGACGTGTCGAGCTCCGTCATAATCTTGTCCAGCTCATACCCAAAGAGCAGCTTGCCTTTAAAAGGCAACTTGGCTAGGTGAGATTTTGAGGCATGGTCAGCCGACCAGTGCTTAAGCCAGAGCCACCGCCGGGCAGAGACTGACTGAGCCATACCTTTAGCTGAGGCTCTCAAGACATCATATAGCAAGTCTGCCAAGTAGGCCAAGCCCGAATCCAGGGCCGGCCAGTCCACCCTCAAGGAAGAATCCGAGGGGGAAGCCCGCTGCAAAACAGTCAGGCACGCCCTTGCCACATAGAAGCTGCAAACTGAGGCTTTCAAACTCAGGGCGGCCGCCTGAAAGGCCAACCTTAAGGCCGCCTCCAATCTCCTGTCCTGAGCGTCCTTCAGGGCAGTGCCACCTTCCACCGGCAAAGCCGTTTTCTTAGTCACCGCAGTGATTAAAGAGTCCACTGTAGGCCAGAGAAAGGCTTCCCGTTCCCCCTCAGGTAAAGGATACAGATGGGACATCACCCTGGCTACTTTAAGACTCGCTTCAGGGGAATTAAAGTCTGCATGGCTTCATAAGTACATAAGAAATGCCATACTGGGAAAAGACGAAGGATCCATCGAGCCCAGCATCCTGTCCATGACAGCGGCCAATCCAGGCCAAGGGCACCTGGGAAGCTTCCCAAACGAACAAACATTCTATTCATGTTATTCCTGGAATTGTGGATGTTTACCAAGTCCATTTAGTAGCGGTTTATGGACTTGTCCTTTAGGAAACCGTCCAACCCCTTTTTAAACTCTGCTAAGCTATCCGCCTTCACCACTTTCTCCGGCAACGAATTCCAGAGTTTAATTATACGTTGAGTGAAGAAAACTTTTCTCCGATTTGTTTTAAATTTACTACACTGTAGTTTCATCGCATGCCCCCTAGTCCTAGTATTTTTGGAAAGCGTGAACAGACGCTTCACATCCACCTGTTCCACTCCACTCATTATTTTACATACCTCTATCATGTCTCCCCTCAGCCGTCTCTTCTCCAAGCTGAATAGCCCTAGCCTCCTTAATCTTTCTTCATATGGAAGTCATCCCCCATCCCCGCTATCATTTTAGTCGCCCTTCGCTGCACCTTTTCCAATTCTACTATATCTTTCTTGAGATGCGGCGACCAGAATAGAACACAATACTCAAGGTGCAGTCGCACCATGGAGCGATACAATGGCATTATAACATCCTCACACCTGTTTTCCATACCTTTCCTAATAATACCCAACATTCAATTCGCTTTCCTAGTCACAGCAGCACACTGAGCAGAAGGTTTCAGCGTATTATCGATGACGACACCCAGATCCCTTTCTTGGTCCGTAACTCCTAACGTGGAACCTTGCATGACGTAGCTATAATTCGGGTTCTTTTTTCCCACATGCATCACCTTGCACTTGCTCACATTAAACGTCATCTGCCATTTAGGCCGCCCAGTCTCCCAGTCTCGTAAGGTCCTCTTGTAATTTTTCACAATCCTGTCGCGATTTAACAACTTTGAATAACTTTGTGTCATCAGCAAATTTAATTACCTCGCTAGTTACTCCCATCTCTAAATCATTTATAAATATATAAAAAGCAGCGGTCCTAGCACAGACCCCTGAGGAACCCCACTAACTACCCTTCTCCATTGTGAATACTGACCATTTAACCCCACTCTCTGTTTCCTATCCTTCAACCATTTTTAATCCACAATAGGACATTTCCTCCTATCCCATAACCCTCCAATTTCCTCTGTAGCCTTTCATGAAGTACCTTGTCAAACGCCTTTTGAAAATCCAGATACACAATATCAACCGTTCCCCTTTGTCCACATGTTTGTTTACTCCTTCAAAGAATTGAAGTAAATTGGTCAGGCAAGAATTCCCCACACAAAAGCCGTGCTGACTTGGTCTCAGTAATCCATGTCCTCGGATGTGCTCTGTAATTTTCTTTTTAATAATAGCCTCTACCATTTTCCCTGGCACTGATGTCAGACTCACCGGTCGATAATTTCCTGGATCTCCCCTGGAGCCTTTTAAAAAAATCGGCGTTACATTAGCCACCCTCCAATCTTCCGGTACCATGCTCGATTTTAAGGATAGGTTGCATATCACTAGCAGTAGCTCCACAAGCTCATTTTTCAGTTCTATCAGTACTCTAGGATGAATACCATGCGGTCCAGGAGATTTGCTACTCTTCAGTTTGCTGAACTGCCCCATTACGTCCTCCAGGTTTACCGTGAAGTCAGTAAGTGTCTCCGACTCGTCCGCTTGAAATACTATTTCCGACACCGGTATCCCACCCAAATCTTCCTCGGTGAAGACCGAAGCAAAGAATTAATTCAGTCTCTCCGCTACGTCTTTGTGTTCCTTGATCGCCCCTTTTACCCCTTGGTCATCCAGCGGCCCAACCGATTCTTTTGCCGGCTTCCTGCTTTTAATATACTGAAAAATTTTTTACTATGTTTTTTTTGCCTCTAATGCTATCTTTTTTTCGTAATCCCTCTTGGCCTTCTTTATCTGCGCCTTGCATTTGCTTTGACACTTCTTATGCTGCTGCTTGTTATTTTCAGACGGTTCCTTCTTCCATTTTCTGAAGGCGTTTCTTTTAGCCCTAATAGCTTCCTTCACCTCACTTTTCAACCAGGCCGGCTGTCTTTGGACTTCCGTCTTTCTTTTCTAATTCGCGAATATGTAACAACTTGACTGACAAGATGGCCGACAGATGAGGAGCCCAGAAACGAGCTCCTGAGACCCTGAAGGAACAGGCCCATTCAGACCATCCGGATGACCCTCCAACCGGACCGGAACGGACCGGGATTAACCCAAAGATAACCCCTGAAATACCGGACAGCGACAGCCTCACTGGTACTACACACGGGTGAAAGACCTGAGGCTGGTCGCAGCGCTCCATCCATCCATCTCACAGCTCGACCCATAGCCTCGACCTATCCATGACTGGGCGCTAATCCAGCTGCACTGACCAACCAACTGAGCGATCCCGAAGCAGACTGCGACTGCTCGATCGACTCATTATCCGACCCGACCAGCCGTGCTAAGACCTGCTGAGTCTGACCGACAGCGCTGACTGAAGGCCTGGTGAAAACAGCCACAAGGTCGCACTCCTGAACTGTACCGGCAAATATACCCCGGAGGAACCCGACCGCTGCAAAGTACACCACCCGGGTGAAGATCAGCCCGTGAAAACCGGAATCGCTGGAAGATTCTCAGAGACCGCCCAATGCGAGACGCGCTTGAGGGGCGAACGGGACCAACGAGCGAGCCACAGCGACAGACCCAGTCACCGACCGAAGCAGCGATCAGATCGCCCGACTGGCAAAACAGATTGCAGCGTGGTGCTGGGAGAGACAAGCGGAGACCGCAAGCAGAGAAAATTCAACTCACCACAGCGCTCCTTCATAATAACCTCGGAAGAGGAGGCAGTAGACGAGCAACAACTACTGAAGGGTCCGAATCGTGAGGAAATTGCCAGGTAGGGCGATTAGGAAACCCAAGGCCCGATCCGGGGAGGACCCACGTGGCAGCTTACTAACAATGAGCTCTACTCCTCCTCACAGAAGAACTGGGATCAAGGGAGTCTTACAGACCCGAGTAAGCTACATAAGCCCTTTAAAAACTGGATAGCTGCTTTGATGTAACTGCATGCACCGCTCATAGTAGTAAGAATTAACAATTTTCTGCTTTGCTTTGTTATAAATAGAAGGCTAATTAACTCTGCCAAAATAGCACCATTCTCTGCAATGATTCAATACAGAAGCTTTTAAACATTTTAAATAGAAAGCAAATAAGATAGCATTATTCTCTGTAATGATTTAATTTAAATGCAAATGCTTTGCGTTGCCTTGTTCTTAATACAAGACAAATGAACTGCTTTGTCCTAATTGTAAGGCAAAGGAAATAGTCAAATGCACCGCTCACAGCTCTGATTTATAGGTGGTTGTCTTATTTTGCTTTGCTCTGAATATCAGGCAAATGAGCCACCTTGTTTCACTGTAAGATATTTGGAAATAACATGTACCGCTCATAGTAATGCTTTAAATGTAAACACTGGCTTTGCTTTGTTCTGCTTCCGACTGTACCGCTCATAGTAATGCTTAAATGTAAATGCTGGCTGGCTTTGCTTCGAAATGTAAACCAAGTAAGATCAACATGAACTGTTGACAAGCTTAAGGCAAGTGAGATCTGATTGAACTAACGCAGAATACACTGCCCAGACTGAACTGCCTCGCGCTGATCACACCGCTCATAGATACGATGTGGACACCGCAGATTTGGACTGACCACAGGGTTCACTGCAACTGAGACTTGCATCACGTACACTCCTGCAAACGAGATCTACCTCTAAGCGCACTACCCCACTGAGACAGATGCCGCATGCTCGTATGTACTATTCTCACGTGGTATTGTTTATCCTATACACTGCTGCCTAGAAAGCGCTGTGGTGCCTTAAATGCTGATATGAATCCCAGCAAAACACTCCTAACTCTCTACTGTCTCACCCTACTCCTACACATATACACAACCCACGACACAGATAACAACAACCCCACAACTCACAAATCACACACCACTTACACACACACAATGCCCACCCTACTACTACTACTACTACTACTATTTAGCATTTCTACTACTACTACTACTACTACTTAACATTTCTAGAGCGCTACTAGGGTTACGCAGCGCTGTACAATTTAACAAAGAGAGACAGTCCCTGCTCAAAGAGCTTACAATCTAATAGACAAGTGAACGGTCGGTCCGATAGGGGCAGTCAAATTGGGGCAGTCTGGATTCACTGAACGGTAAGGGTTAGGTGCCGAACGCAGCATTGAAGAGGTGGGCTTTAAGCAAAGACTTGAAGACGGGCAGGGAGGGGGCTTGGCGTAAGGGTTCAGGAAGGTTGTTCCAAGCATAGGGTGAGGCGAGGCAGAATGAGCGGAGCCTGGAGTTGGCGGTGGTGGAGAAGGGTACTGAGAGGAGGGATTTATCCTGTGAACGGAGGTTACGGGCGGGAACGTAAGGGGAAATGAGGGTAGAGAGGTAGTGAGGGGCAGCAGACTGAGTGCATTTGTAGGTAAGAAGGAGAAGCTTGAATTGAATGCGGTATCCGATCGGAAGCCAGTGAAGTGACCTGAGGAGAGGGGTGATATGAGTATATCGGTTCTGGCGGAATATGAGACGTGCAGCAGAGTTCTGAACAGACTGAAGGGGGGATAGATGGCTAAGTGGGAGGGCCGGTGAGGAGTAAGTTGCAGTAGTCCAGGCGAGAGGTAATGAGAGCGTGGACGAGAGTTCGGTGGTGTGTTCAGAGAGGAAAGGGCGAATTTTGCTGATGTTAAAGAGGAAGAAGCGACAGGTCTTGGCTATCTGCTGGATATGCGCAGAGAAGGAGAGAGAGGAGTCAAAGATGACTCCGAGGTTGCGGGCAGATGAGACGGGGAGGATGAGGGTGTTATCAACTGAGATAGAAAGTGGAGGAAGAGGAGGAAGTGGGTTTTGGTGGAAGACGATAAGCTCGGTCTTGGACATGTTCAGTTTTCAGGTGGCGGTTGGACATCCAGGCAGCATTTCTATTGCGCTACAAGGCATATGCAGCACTGCACAAACATAGAAGAAAGACAGTCCCTGCTCAAAGAGCTTACAATCTAATAGACAAAAAATACATAAAGTAAGCAAATCAAATCAATTAATGTGAACGGGAAGGAAGAGAGGAGGGTAGGTGGAGGCGAGTGGTTACAAGTGGTTACGAGTCAAAAGCAATGTTAAAGAGGTGGGCTTTCAGTCTAGATTTAAAGGTGGCCAAGGATGGGGCAAGACGTAGGGGCTCAGGAAGTTATTCCAGGCATAGGGTGCAGCGAGACAGAAGGCGCGAAGTCTGGAGTTGGCAGTAGTGGAGAAGGGAACAGATAGAAGGATTTATCCATGGAGCGGAGTGCACGGGAAGGGGTGTAGGGAAGGACGAGTGTGGAGAGATACTGGGGAGCAGCAGAGTGAATACATTTATAGGTTAGTAGAAGAAGTTTGAACAGGATGCGAAACGGATAGGGAGCCAGTGAAGGGTCCTTGAGGAGAGGGGTAGTATGAGTAAAGCGACCCTGGCGGAAGATGAGACGGGCAGCAGAGTTTTGAACCGACTGGAGAGGGGAGAGGTGACTAGTGGGAGGCCAGCAAGAAGCAGATTGCAGTAGTCTAAACGAGAGGTGACAAGGGTGTGGATGAGGGTTTTGGTAGAGTGCTCGGAAAGAAAGGGGCGGATTTTACGGATGTTGTAAAGAAAGAAACAACAGGTCTTGGCAATCTGCTGGATATGAGCAGAGAAGGAGAGAGAAGAGTCAAGATGACCCCAAGGTTTCGAGCTGAGGAGACAGGGAGAATGAGAGAGCCATCAACAGAAATAGAAAATGGGGGGAGCGGGGAGGTGGGGTTGGGGGGGAAAATGAGAAGCTCGGTTTTGATCATATTTAATTTCAGGTGGCGTTGAGACA
Source organism: Microcaecilia unicolor (assembly GCF_901765095.1). NCBI lineage: Eukaryota > Metazoa > Chordata > Amphibia > Gymnophiona > Siphonopidae > Microcaecilia > Microcaecilia unicolor. The sequence continues at coordinate 152,951 of NW_021963109.1, read as the reverse complement.
TCCAGACAGCAATGTCAGACAAGCACGCTGAAACTTGGTTTGGATGCAAGGTGAGATATCAGGGGTAGAAAGGTAGATTTGGGAGTCATCAGCATAGAGATGGTAGGAAAAGCCATGGGATGAGATTAATGAGCCAAGGGAAGAAGTGTAGATAGAAAAGAGGAGGGGACCAAGAACAGAACCCTGAGGTACGCCGACAGGCAGAGGGATAGAACAAATAACAAAAACCATGAGAAACCTAACACCCATGGACACCAACAGAGGATATCAAAAGAAGATACCAAACCAGCACATCAAGAAAACAGACAATTGATAAAAATCACAACAAACTCTACTACTACTACTACTAACTAGCATTTCTAAAGCGCTACTAGGGTTACGCAGCGCTGTACAATTTAAACATAGAAGGACAGTCCCTGCTCAAAGAGCTTACAATCTAAAATACAAATAGGATACACCAACGCCAGATCAATAACCAAGAAAACTACAATGATAGCTGACTGGATAACCGCAGATAACCTTGACTTCCTTCTCATCAATGAAACTTGGATCCATAATTCCAAAGACCCGATAATCATAGAGCTATGTCCACCAGGATACAAAATCACTCATTGGACAAGAGAAGGAAAAAGAGGCGGAGGCATAGCTATAATTTATAAATCCCAATTCACAGTTACAACAACAGCTGCATCAATCCTCCCCCAACTTGAAATAGCCACAGTTAGAATCACCCACCCTAACCTACATGATCAACTAAACATAATCCTATTCTACAGACCCCCGGCTAAATGGCAAGACGCACAGACACACTTCACAGACTTCATATCAAATACTTGTCTGTCCTCCCAAAATGTCCTCATAGCAGGAGACATAAACCTCCATCTTGAAGACACAAACTCAAACAACGAACACGAATGCAAGGAATTCCTCCAACTCTGGGAGATCCACTGGCCTAACATGCAACCCACCCACAAAAAAGGACACACACTAGACATCATAACTCATAAATTTTCATCAGAAGCGAACCTCATATACAGGGATACAAAATGGACAATCACACCATGGTCAGATCACTACAAGGCAACCACCTCCCTCCTCTGGAAAACAAAAGAGAAACAACAAAAATAAGAAAAGAAAACCTACACTACGAGAGGCAAAATAGACCCTCTAACATTCTGGCAAAAAATATATACCGAGGAATGGACTACAACTACAGAATCACCCCAATTCCTACAAGAATGGGACAACAGATGCAGAACAGTGCTAGACAAAATAGCACCGCTCCAAACGAGAACCTCACATAGGAACAACTCAATCCCATGGTTTAATGAAGAACTGAAAGAACTAAAAACACTAGAAGACTAGAAAGGGCATGGAGCAAAAAAAAAGATGAACACACACTCAAAGAGTGGAAACAAGTACAAAGAAAATACAAATACAAAATCAGACATACCAAAAGAACGCATTACAAAACTATAATAGGACCAAACTACAAGGACACGCACAAACTCTTTTCACTTGTAAACAAACTCATAGACACCACACGGGTCACCTCGAACAGCATAGACACCCCATCGGCAACCAAACTAGCGAACTATTTCAACGAAAAAATTACAAAGTTACGACGCCTGATACCGAGCAATGCCATTGAGTACACAAGCATCCTTGAATGCTTAGACCCAAATCCTGGGGAATACCCAGCCGATCGATCATGGTCCAATTTTGACCCGATCTCAATAAATGAACTCACACACTGGAACAGTAAATACGCCAAATCTCAATGCAAACTTGACACTTGCCCTACCAGCCTAATAAGATCCGCACCCAAACAATTCAAACAAGACCTCACGAACCAAATAAACTTTAGACTCATAAATGGACTCTTCCTCACGGAAAATGGAAACATCTTACTCACTCTGCCTAAAGATACCAAGAAAAGCACAATGGACTTAACCAACTACCGACCAGTCGCTTCCATCCCACTCACAACAAAATTGATGGAAGGCATAGTGACGAAACAACTCACGGAATACCTGACCAAACACTCAATTCTACATGAGTCTCATCAGGATTTCGATCAAATCATAGTACTGAAACTGTACTAGTGTCGGCAATGAACACATTCAAAACAACGATCGCAACCGGCAAGAACATACTCATTCTACAATTCGATATGTCTAGTGCCTTCGACATGGTGGATCATGGAATACTATTACACCTACTAGAGTACTTCGGAATCGGAGGCCCAGTTCTCAAATGGTTTGAAGGATTCCTCACCACCAGATCCTACCAAGTAATAACGAATACGGACAGATCACCACCTTGGAGACCAGAATGCGGAGTGCCCCAAGGATCCCCCCTCTCACCAACTATCTTCAACCTAATGATGACACCACTAGCCAAACTCCTAGCCAACCAAAACCTTAACCCCTACATATATGCCGATGATGTTACGATCCATATCCCGTTCAAAAGCGACTTAAATGAAATAACCAACGAGATCAACCAGAGTTTCCAGACTATGCACTCTTGGGCGGACTCATTCAAGCTAAAACTCAACGCAGAAAAAACTCAATGTCTAGTTCTCACCTCCCAATACAATACAAACAACTACCCTACAATAACCACACCTTACTGCACACTTCCTATCTCAGAAAATCTGAAAATCCTTGGAGTCACCATTGACCGAAACCTCACTCTCGACACCCAAGCGAAGAACACGACGAAAAAAATGTTCCAATCGATGTGGAAACTCAAAGAATAAAACCTTTCTTCCCAAGAAACATCTTCCGCACCCTAGTACAGTCACTAGTAATAAGCCACTTGGACTACTGTAACGCTCTGTACGCAGGCTGCAAAGAACAGACCATCAAGAAACTCCAGACAGCCCAGAACACCGCAGCCAGACTCATTTTTGGAACACCTAAATATGAAAGTGCGAAACCCCTCAGAGAGAAACTGCACTGGCTCCCGCTCAAGGAACGAATTGAGTTCAAGATCTGCACGACTGTACACAAAATCATTCATGCAGATGCCCCACTCTATATGCTAAACCTAGTGGACCTACCGCCAAGGAATGCCAAAAGATAGGCCTGCAAATTCCTCAACCTGAACTTCCCCAGCTGTAAAGGAATGAAATACAAACAGGCGTATGCTACTACCTTTGCGTACAAAAGCACACAATATTGGAACGCACTACCCATGGCCCTGAAAACCATAACCAATCTAACAAGCTTTCGCAAAGCTCTGAAAACACATCTCTTCAACAGAGCCTAAAAAAGTCACCCTCAATGAAACATATCATTCCGTAAACTACATAAGGCACCTACAACACCTCTCACACGACCTTACCTAACACCTTTCCATCTGAATTCCTCTTTCACCTCAGCTTATGATTGACTGTTTTTGTTCTTTCAAATCATGTAACGACGTTTTCATTTCCATACTCTGTAAGCCACATTGAGCCTGCAAAAAGGTGGGAAAATGTGGGGTACAAATACAATAAATAAATAAATGTATGGCCTGGGCCTCCAGGATGGTATTTCTGAACAGTGTCCACGCCTGTTGTACAGTTTTTACTCTCTCAGTTGCCCCCCTAAGTTTTTTTTTTACCGTTCTTCTCATTTTATCATAGTCTCCTTTTTTAAAGTTAAACGCTAACGTATTTGACTGTCTGTGTACAGTTACTTCAAGGTTGATATCAAAACTGATCATATTATGATCACTGTTATCAAGCGGCCCCAGTACCATAACATTACTCCCCAGTCATGCACTCCACTAAGGACCAAGTCTAGAATTTTTCCTTCTCTCGTCGGCTCCTGCACCAGCTGCTCCATAAAGCTGTCCTTGATTTCATCATGGAATTGTACCTCTGTAGCGTGTCCCGATGTTACATTTACCCAGTCTATATTTGGATAATTGAAGTCACCCATTATTATCACATTGCCCATTTTGTTCGCGTCTCTGATTTCTTTTATCATTTCTGCGTCTACCTGCTCATCGTGGCGAGGCGGACAGTAGTACACTCCTATCACCGTTTTTTTCCCTTTTATACATGGAATTTCAACCCACAATGATTCAAAGGCGTGATTTGTGTCCTGCTGAATTTGTACTCTATCTGAGTCAAGGCTCTCGTTAATATACAATGCTACCCCTCCACCAGTCCGGTCCACCCTGTCACTACGATATACTTTGTACCCCAGTATGACAGTGTCCCACTGGTTATCCTCCTTCCACCAGGTCTCAGTAATGCCTATTATATCCAGTTTTTCATTTAGTGCAATATATTCCAACTCTCCCATCTTATGTCTTAGACTCCTAGCATTTGCATATAGACATTTCAGAGTATGTTTGTTGTTCCTATTTGCATGATGCTTAGTACCTGACACTATATTGATTTGCCATCTTTTGTCTGATCTTTAGTTGTATTTAAGGGCACCTGGCCTACCACGGTCTGCTGTGCAACCTCACTATCCAGAAACCCTATCTTCCCTGTTTGTGAGGTATCTTTGTAAGATACCTTTTCCTGAAACATGCGCTTTTGAGCAACTGTCGGCCTCCCCCCCATTTCTAGTTTAAAAGCTGCTCTATCTCCTTTTAAATGCCAACGCCAGCAGCCTGGTCTCACCCTGGTTAAGGTGGAGCCCATCCTTTCGGAATAGGCTCCCCCTTCCCCAGAATGTTGCCCAGTTCCTAACAAATCTAAAACTCTCCTCCCTGCACCATCGTCTCATCCACGCATTGAGACTCCGGAGCTCTGCCTGTCTCTTGGGCCCTGCGCGTGGAACAAGTAGCATTTCAGAAAATGCTACCCTAGGGGATCTGGATTTGATCTTTCTACCTAAGAGCCTAAATTTGGCTTCCAGAACCTCTCTCACACATTTTCCTATGTCATTGGTACCCACATGTACCAAGACAGCGGACTCTTCCCCAGCACTATCTAGAATCCTATCTAGACGCGTGAGGTCCGCCACCTTCGCACCAGGCAGGCAAGTCACCAGGCCATCCTCACGTCCACCAGCCATCCATATGCCTAATGATCGCCTCATGAACGTGGAAGGTTCTAGGTGGGCGCTTAGTTCCCAGCATAATGGCTGAGCCCGCTGAGGCTGAGAGAGGGCCTTCCTCCGGGGAGGAAATTTTCAAAATGCTCATGGCCTGCACTAACAGGTTGGGCAAATCCTCTGAGCTAAAAAGCCGCGCTGCAGAGGGGTCATCCGCTCCATCCAAGCGAGGATCAGTCTCCTCCAAAGAATCCCCTAAGGACCTTTGGGAGAACTCAGATACGCTGCCCTCATCCACATCCGAGGAGACAGAGTCCCCTAGGGCCTGGAAATCAACCCGAGGGCGTCTGGATATAGAAGCCTCATCACCCTTATCAGACAGGGAAGCAGGGGCAGCGTTTTGCATAAGAAAAGCCTGATGCAGCAGCAAAATGAACTCAGGGGAGAAACCCCCCACCTGCCCCTCTGATCCCATTCCCACTCACCTACTTAACACTATCTCCCCCACTGTCATCCCTTTTATCCGTCATATCCTCAATCTTTCGCTTTCCACTGCGATTGTTCCTGATGCCTTCAAACATGCCATAGTCACACCGCTTCTTAAAAAACCTTCAATGGACCCTACCTGCCCCTCTAGCTATCGAGCCCATCTCCCTCCTCCCTTTTCTCTCCAAGATACTTGATCGTGCTGTTCACCGCCGCTGCCTCGACTTCCTTTCATCTCAAGCTATTCTTGACCCGCTCCAATCTGGCTTTCGCTCTCTTCACTTGACTGAAACGGCGCTTGCTAAAGTCTCCAATGACCTGTTGCTGGGCCAAATCCAAGGTCTCAGCTCCCGATCTATCGCGCTTTTGATACTGTTGATCACACATTACTCCTTGATATATTATCCTCTCTTGGATTCCAGGGCCCTGTTCTTTCATGGTTCTCTTCCTATCTCTCCCAACGTACTCTTAGCATATACTCTGGTGGTTCCTCCTCCACATCTATCCGCTAACAGTCGGTGTACCCCAAGGATCTGTCCTGGGACCTCTCCTCTTCTCCATCTATACCTCTTCCCTTGGTGCTCTGATCTCATCCCATGGCTTTCAATACCACCTTTACGCTGATGATACCCAGATCTACCTCTCCGCACCGGATATCTCAGCTGAAATCCAGACAAAAGTATCAGCCTGCCTGTCTGGCATCGCTGCCTGGATGTCTCGCCGCCACCTGAAACTAAACATGACCAAAACCGAGCTTCTCATCTTTCCCCCTAAACCTGCCTCTCCTCTCCTCCCGTTCTCTATTTTGGTAGATAACACTCTCATCCTCCCTGTCCCGTCTGCACGCAACCTTAGAGTCATCTTCAACTCCTCTCTCTCCTTCTCTGCTCATGTTCAGCAGATTGCCAAAACCTGTCGTTTCTTTCTCTATAATCTCAACAAAATTCGCCCTTTCCTTTCCGAGGACACTACCAAAACCCTTACCCACACCCTTATCACCTCTCGCCTAGACTACTGCAACTTTCTTCTCGCTGGTCTTCCGCTCAGTCATCTCTCTCCCCTTCAATCTGTCCAAAACTCTGCTGCGCGTCTTATATTCCGCCAGAGTCGCTATACTCATGTCAGCCCTCTCCTCAAGTCGCTTCACTGGCTCCCTATCCGCTTCCGCATACAGTTCAAACTTCTCCTATTGAGCTACAAGTGCATCCAATCCGCAGCTCCTCAGTACCTCTCCGCTCTCATCTCTCCCTACACTCCTCCCCGTGAACTCCGTTCGCTGGGTAAATATCTCCTGTCGTCCCCCTTCTCCCCCACTGCTAACTCCAGGCTCATGTAAGAGAAGGTGGTGGCATGCATCAGCTTGTATTTAAGTCCTTTGCAGCTGGGGTAATGCAGGATGAGAAATTTGCGGGATGATTTTGTGGCGTTTCTGGGAGGTAGGTCCACAAGGTTTGGCATGTAGATTGGGGCGTCTGCGTGAATGATTTTGTGTACAATGGTGCAGATCTTGAACGCAATGCGTTCCTTAAGTGGGAGCCAGTGAAGTTTCTCTCTTACGGGTTTTGCACTTTCATATTTAGTTTTTCCAAATATGAGTCTGGCAGCCGTATTCTGAGCAGTTTGGAGTTTTTTGATTGTCTGTTCTTGGCACCCGGCGTACAGTGCATTACAGAAGTCTAGATGACTTATTACCATTGACTGTGCCAGGGTACGGAAGATGTATCTCGGGAAGAAAGGTTTTACTCTTGAATTTCCACATGGTGTAGAACATCTTTTTCATCGTGTTTTTCATGTGGGTATCGAGAGTTAGGTTTCGATCAATGGTGACTCCAAGAATTTTCAAATTTCGTGAGACAGGTAGAGAACAGTATGGTGTGATTATGGTGGAGAAGTTTTTGTGTTATGTTGTGAGGTGTATTTTTTCTGCGTTAAGTTTTAGTTGGAATACATCTGCCCAGGTGTGCATTAATTGGAGGCTTTGGTTGATTTCATTGATTTCATTTAGATCATGTTTGAATGGGATATAAATTTTGACGTCATCTGCATAAATGTAGGGGTTGAGGTTTTGATTGGCTAGTAGTTTGGCTAGAGGTATCATCATTAGGTTGAATAATGTTGGTGAGAGAGGGGATCCCTGGGGAACTCCACACTCAGTTATCCATGGGGGTGATCTGTCCGCGTTCGTTGATACTTGGTAAGATCTTGTGGTCAGGAATCCTTTGAACCATTTAAGAACTGTGTCTCCTATTCCGAAGTATTCTAGTATATGTATTAGTATATCATGATTAACCATGTCAAAGGCACTGGACATGTCAAATTGCAGGAGGAGGATGTTGTTACCAGTCGCAATTGCCTGTTTGAATGAGTTCATTGCGGACACTAGAACAGTTTTGGTGCTGTGATTCGACTGAAATCCTGATTGAGACTCGTGCAGAATTGAGTGTTTATTTAGGTAATCAGAGAGTTTGTTTTGTCCTTATGCCCTCCATGAGTTTGGTCATGAGTGGAATAGATGCAACTGGTCGATAGCTGGTTAGGTCCATTGTGCTTTTTTTAGCATCTTTTGGTAGTGGAGTGAGTAGGATATTTCCTTTATTGGTGGAAAAGAGTCGTTTGCTGATCTAACTTCCTCGTTCCAGACCAGATCTAAGAAAGAAGCGACAATCCGGTAAAAAAACCCAAAAAGACTAGAGAGGGTGGGGAAATGACCAGGGGCGGGGGAGGAGGGAGAGTCCTTGGTGGGAACTGTCCATGTGGGAACTCGTCTGATACCATGATGAGCCCCAGGGAGGTAGGGGACAAGAAATGAAATGGAACAAGGAGAGCGGTGCCACAGGAGGGCAGGTGCACACTGGGGGTGGGGGGGGGGGGGGGGGGGGGGGGGGAAGAAGGGCTCAGTGTACGAGTTCTGCAGAGTCACCATTGGCATCTGTGTTAAATGGCTATTGGCTATTCTTCAATACTGTTAGGTGTGTTTTTTGCATGAAGTTGATGGAGACCTTTATATGCCTGTTTTTTGGCTGAGCTCTGTGGTTTATAATTGCCAGGGTTTTTTAGCACATATTTTTAAACGATTTGCATCACCAATTGTAGCTATGTTAGTACAATTTATATATTTATGATTTATATTATACATTTTCTGTATTCATTGTCGCACGTCTTATATTCCGCCAGAACCGATATACTCATATCACCCCTCTCCAAGTCACTTCACTGGCTTCCAATCAGATACCGCATACAATTCAAGCTTCTCCTTACCTACAAATGCACCCGGTCTGCGGCTCCTCACTACCTCTCTACCCTCATCTCCCCCTATGTTCCCGCCCATAACCTCCGCTCACAGGACAAATCCCTCCTTTCAGTACCCTTCTCCACCACTGCCAACTCCAGGCTCCGCTCATTCTGCCTTGCCTCACCCTATGCCTGGAACAATCTTCCTCAACCCCTACGCCAAGCCCCCTCCCTACCCATCTTCAAATCTCTGCTTAAAGCTCACCTCTTCAATGCTGCTTTCGGCACCTAACCTTTCGAGAAATATAGTATGCCCTGTCAGATTGTCTCTACACTTGTCTTTAGATTGTACACCTGTCTTTTAGATTGTAAGCTCCTTGAGCAGGGACTGTCCTTCCATATTAAATTGTACAGCGCTGCGTAACCCTAGTAGCGCTTTAGAAATGTTAAGTAGTAGTAGTAGTAGTAGACCCTGGTAGTGTGAAACATGTCCCTGTCAAGCTTTTAACTATTTATGTATTTATTATTTTATGGGTAGTGAATACATTTTGGATAGTTTTATTTTGAACCTCTACGATCTGCTGTCTTGTCTTTTATTTATAACATACTGTAAGATAAGCATTCCCATGCTGCAATAGATCAGAGGTCCATCAAGCCCAGCATCCCGTTTCCAACAGTGGCCAATCCAGGTCACAAATACCTGGCAAGATCCCAGCAAAGCTTAATACATTCTATGATGCTTATCCCAGAAATAAGCAGTGGATTTTCCCAAGCCAATTTAATAATGGTCTATGGACTTTTCCTTTAGGAAGCCGGCCAGACCCTTTTTAAACCCCGCTAAGTTAACCGCCTTTACCACATTCTCTGGCAATGAATTCCAGAGTTTAATTAACCATTATACCTCCATTCAGGATATCTAGACTGCCCCAACTTTACATTTGTCCTTTAGATTGTAAGCTCCTTTGAGCAGGGACTGTCCTTCTTTGTTAAACTGTACAGCGCTGCGTAACCCTAGTAGCGCTTTAGAAATGTTAAGTAGTAGTAGTAATTACACCTGGCAAGATCCCAAAACAGTAAAACAGAGCGATGCCCCATAGTCCTTGGATTTTTGGAAAGAATAAACAAGTGATTCATTTCTGTTCCACAAAAAAAACAAACTGCATAAAAGGGAAGGGGACAAGATTTCATATGCGACCTTTCTGTGGTTACAATCAAAGCAGTTTACATATTAAATAAAGGAGGAATCAGGAAGAAAAGCTGCAGGGAATAAAGAGCCCCAGGAATGGATTGAGCAGTGCCAGTGAGGGGAGGAGAATGAGGAAGAAGAGCCTGAGGGAATAAAGAGCCCCAGGAATGGATTGAGCAGTGCCAGTGAGGGGAGGAGAATGAGAAAGAAGAGCCTGAGGGAATAAAGAGCCCCAGGAATGGATTGAGCAGTGCCAGTGAGGGGAGGAGAATGAGGAAGAAGAGCCTGAGGGAATAAAGAGCCCCAGGAATGGATTGTGCAGTGCCAGTGAGGGGAGGAGAATGAGGAAGAAGAGCCTGAGGGAATAAAGAGCCCCAGGAATGGATTGTGCAGTGCCAGTGAGGGGAGGAGAATGAGGAAGAAGAGCCTGAGGGAATAAAGAGCCCCAGGAATGGATTGAGCAGTGCCAGTGAGGGGAGGAGAATGAGGAAGAAGAGCCTGAGGGAAATAAAGAGCCCCAGGAATGGATTGAGCAGTGCCAGTGAGGGGAGGAGAATGAGGAAGAAGAGCCTGAGGGAATAAAGAGCCCCAGGAATAGATGAGCAGTGCCAGTGAGGGGAGGAGAATGAGGAGAAGAGCGTGAGGGAATAAAGAGCCCCAGGAAGGATTGTGCAGTGCCAGTGAGGGGAGGAGAATGAGGAAGAAGAGCCGGAGGGAATAAAGAGCCCCAGGAATGGATTGGCAGTGCCAGTGAGGGGAGGAGAATGAGGAAGAAGAGCGTGAGGGAATAAAGAGCCCCAGGAATGGATTGAGCAGTGCCAGTGAGGGGAGGAGAATGAGGAAGAAGAGCCTGAGGGAATAAAGAGCCCCAGAATGGATTGAGCAGTGCCAGTGAGGGAGGAGAATGAGGAAGAAGAGCGTGAGGGAATAAAGAGCCCCAGGAATGGATTGAGCAGTGCCAGTGAGGGGGAGGAGAATGAGGAAGAAGAGCCTGAGGGAATAAAGAGCCCCAGGAATGGATTGAGCAGTGCCAGTGAGGGGAGGAGAATGAGGAAGAAGAGCGTGAGGGAATAAAGAGCCCCAGGAATGGATTGAGCAGTGCCAGTGAGGGGAGGAGAATGAGGAAGAAGAGCCTGAGGGAATAAAGAGCTCCAGGAATGGATTGAGCAGTGCCGGGGAGGAGAATGAGGAAGAAGAGCCTGATGGAAATAAAGGATCCCCAGGATGGATTGAGCAGTGCCAGTGAGGGGAGGAGAATGAGGAAGAGAGCCTGAGGGACTAAAGAGCCCCAGGAATGGATTGAGCAGTGCCAGTGAGGGGAGGAGATGAGGACGAAGAGCCTGAGGGAATAAAGACCCAGGAATGGATTGAGCAGTGCCAGTGAGGGAGGAGAATGAGGAAGAAAGATGTGAGGGAATAAAGAGCCCCAGGAATGGATTGAGCAGTGCCAGTGAGGGGAGGAGAATGAGGAAGAAGAGCCCTGAGGGAATAAAGCGCTCCAGGAATGGATTGAGCAGTGCCGGGGAGGGAATGAGGAAGAAGAGCCTGAGGGACATAAAGAGCCCCAGGAAGTGGATTGAGCAGTGCCAGTGAGGGGGAGAGAATGAGGAAGAAGAGCCTGAGGGAATAAAGAGCCCCAGGAATGGATTGAGCAGTGCCAGTGAGGGGAGGAGAATGAGGAAGAAGAGCCTGAGGGAATAAAGAGCCCCAGGAAGGGATTGAGCAGTGCCAGTGAGGGGAGGAGAATGAGGAAGAAGAGCCTTCTGTGTGTGGCATTGCCTGGCACTGCATCCCCTGCTGCCCACCTCCTGCCAGTCTCCTACCTGCTCAGCACAAACCCCAAGAGCCATCCTCCTGCCCTTCATCCCTGGGGGCAGATCTGGGAAATGGGAATCAGAGAGAAGCAGGAAGGACCCCTGGACCATTAGGACCGCCCTAGGTGGAATCTGACAAATCACAGTGTCAGAGGGGCGGGACCTTGTCCACTGCCCTGACTCACTGAATGTTCGTGACCAATCAATGGAAGGGGCGTGGTTCTCCCTATCATGCTGTTCTCAATCTAACCTCCTTGTCCTCAATCTACCCTCCTTGTGAGTGACATCATAGAGTCAGTGCAAGGAGTGAGAGCAGAGAGAGGCAGCACCAACTCCCTCTTTATCTTGAGACACATCAGCTGCTGCCACCTGTGGCCGGATGTTTCACTCAGATGCTGCAGAGAAAACAGCTTCCAGGGCTGCACCAAGTCTGACATTGCATGTGTCTGTACTTGCCTGTGAGTGTGAGTGTGCATATCTTACTCCCATTCCATTGATTGGTCACAAGACTCGTGAGGCAGGGGAGAGGAGGACAAGGTCCCACCCTTCTGACACTGCGATTTGTCACGTTCCACCTAGGGTGGTCCTAATGGTCCAGGGGTTCCTTCCTGCTTCTCTCCATGAGGAGACCCTGATTCCCATTTCCCAGTGTAAAATCTATTTCCTTGATAATGTGTGTACCATGGATATTTCGGTGGTAAAACCACCCTCGAAATGGAACCTTCCCCCCCCGGCCCAATGAATGTGGTGGTGTCAACATTTAAGGAATTGGCGCTAATGGGACCTAGATTGATTGGAAAAATCTAGTAAATATGGGAAAAATAATTTATCGTTTACTGAGTGGCAAGCGTTACAACAATTGCAGGAGGAACCTTCTATTATAATTGTGAAAGCTGATAAGGGGGGAGCCCCAGTAATATGGGTTAGAGAGGAATACCATGAGGAAGCGAGGCATCAGCTGGCAGACCAGGGGGCATACAGATTACTTGAGGGGGACCCTATGGAAGAATTGCAAGATCGAATTTGTGAATTGATTTGTCCAGCTACCGAGCAGCATAAGTTAACAGCCAAAGAAAGTAGATTTTTGACGGAAGAAAATCCTCAGACACCGAAGATATACTTTGTCCCGAAAATACATAAGAACTTGATTGCCCGCCTGGACGGCCAATTGTCTCCACAAAATTTTCGGTCCTAGAGCCTTTGTCCAAGTTTCTGGATGTGTTCTTAAGGGACTCTGTATCAAAAATGACATCTTTTATTAAAGATTCTTCACATTTCCTTAGTGAAATAAGTCAGATTGATAGTATTACAGAGGATACGTGGTTTGTCACATTGGATATAGTTTCGTTATATACTCGGATACCTCAAGTAGGAGCCATGGATATTATTAGGGAAACTGTTGAAAAGAGAACACAACCCCAACGGATCCCTTCCGAGCTGATATTACAACTGGCTGAGTTGCTTATATATAACAACTATTTTTGGTACAATGATCAGTTCTACCAACAGAGACGGAAGGGGTGGCAATGGGAGCAACAGCTGCCCCGTCAATAGCAACATTGTACATTGCTCGTATGGAGGAGAGGTGGATATATCCATCTGAACACTTTAGAGACATTATAAGTTGGAAGTGCTTCCTGGACGACATTTTCTTCCTGTGGACTAAGACGGAGAGACAACTGGATGAATTTGTAGGGTGGCTTAACTCCTTAGATAGTAATATCCAGTTTACAAAATCAGCGAGTAAAGAGAAAAGAGAGTTTCTTGACATGCTCATCTATAAGGATGGTACGAGACTGGCAACAACATTATATAGGAAGCCAGTGAGCAGGAATACGTTCCTTCAATTCGGAAGTACCACCCTTATAGGTTGAAATATGGGTTACCTATAAACCAGTTCCTACGGGTTAGGCGAGTTTGTTCATCTCTTGGGGAATTTAAAATAAAAGCACGTGAGTTAGGGTTGAAGCTAGGTGATACCCTAAATCGGCAATTAAAAAAGCCTACCTTCGGGCCAGATTTGCACAGCGTGCCTTACTGTTAGCAGATCAGCAGAGAACCCAGATGGAGGGTCTCATGTGTGTTGCCCTTCACTGAGGTTAGTCAATCTATAGCGCAGAGTATACGAAAACACTGGCATGGAATGCAACTGTACCCCTGCTTTCCAGAGTTCCCTATTGTTCATACACTAGAGGGAAAAACTGGCTAGGAATAAGTTTATTAGACCGCAGTGTAGAGATGATAGAGGTGAGCATAGAAAGTGTGGGAGCTGCCAGTGGTGCAATAGTACAACGGAGGGGAGGTATTGGGTGGATCCGGGCACAAAAAAAAGTTGTGAAAGCTAAGAGTATCACGGATTGTGAAACAAGAACATTATTTATTGTATCCGGTGCCCTTGCGATCTAATCTGTATAGGTCGGAGTAGCAGGTCGATTGCCTGACAGAGCAATAAGTCTCGCATTGTTATGCAGAATTTCCAGGCTCCCTTGGTGGAGCACTGGGCACAGAAAAGCCATGGGGGTGGATGATATTCAGTGGAGGGTTTTTTGGAGCAGTACACCAAGGTAAGGAGGGATGTCGACGAAGAAAATACTGAATTATCGGGAGCAGTGGTACATTATTCTGGGAACGGTTAGTCCGACTGGCTTAAATGCAGATTGGAGTGGGGCTTTTTAGGTAATGTCGTTAGAGTCCCATCTCTGTCCAATAGGGGCCTGGGGTTCCAGATACTTATCAGGGTGAAGTGAATAAAGGGTTTTAGATATAGACGCCGCCACCGCCCATCTTGACGGGAGTTATTCCTCTGATACATGGTCGAGCTGGCACTGGAACGGCCGTATAGGTAACTATGATCATTGGGCGTGGGTGGTTGAAGTATTACCTGTGCGCAGTGAGACTGAGATGAGTTTTTGAATATGTTTTTTCAGGGGAAGTCCTGACAAAGCCTAATGGCGAAACATGCGTGTCGGACAGCGTAACGCCCCCACTCCGAAAAATGTTGAAGATAAGTACGTCTACATTAAACGAAAAGTATTTAAGCCGATGATGAAGTTACTGCTATTGGTATTGCCCTAAAAATCATTGTGGGACAATTATGCACTACTAAGGCAAGAGCTGTATAACTAGTTTTGAAAGTATTTCTGCTTCCTGACATCTCTTCACAGTCTCTCTCGCTCTCTCCCCTCCCTCTGTCACTTTCTGCTTCCTGACATCTCTTCACAGTCTC
>NW_021963109.1:0-137905 GCF_901765095.1 Microcaecilia unicolor | reverse complement strand
TGACAGTCAGAGGAAGAGAGAGAGAGAGAGAAGGCAAAGAGATGTCAGGAAGCAGAAAGTGACAGAGGGAGAGAGAGCGAGAGAGACTGTGAAGAGATGTCAGGAAGCAGAAAGTGACAGTCAGAGGAAGAGAGAGAGAGAGAGAAGGCAAAGAGATGTCAGGAAGCAGAAAGTGACAGAGGGAGAGAGAGCGAGAGAGACTGTGAAGAGATGTCAGGAAGCAGAAAGTGACAGAGGAAGAGAGAGAGAGAGAGAAGGCAAAGAGATGTCAGGAAGCAGAAAGTGACAGAGGGAGAGAGAGCGAGAGAGACTGTGAAGAGATGTCAGGAAGCAGAAAGTGACAGAGGGAGAGAGAGCGAGAGAGAAGGTAAAGAGATGTCAGGAAGCAGAAAGTGACAGAGGGAGAGAGAGCGAGAGAGAAGGTAAAGAGATGTCAGGAAGCAGAAAGTGACAGAGGGAGAGAGAGCGAGAGAGACTGTGAAGAGATGTCAGGAAGCAGAAAGTGACAGTCAGAGGAAGAGAGAGAGAGAGAGAAGGCAAAGAGATGTCAGGAAGCAGAAAGTGACAGAGGGAGAGAGAGCGAGAGAGACTGTGAAGAGATGTCAGGAAGCAGAAAGTGACAGTCAGAGGGAGAGAGAGCGAGAGAGAAGGTAAAGAGATGTCAGGAAGCAGAAGTGACAGAGGGAGAGAGAGCGAGAGAGAAGGTAAAGAGATGTCAGGAAGCAGAAAGTGACAGAGGGAGAGAGAGCGAGAGAGACTGTGAAGAGATGTCAGGAAGCAGAAAGTGACAGAGGAAGAGAGAGAGAGAGAGAAGGCAAAGAGATGTCAGGAAGCAGAAAGTGACAGAGGGAGAGAGAGCGAGAGAGACTGTGAAGAGATGTCAGGAAGCAGAAAGTGACAGTCAGAGGAAGAGAGAGAGAGAGAGAAGGTAAAGAGATGTCAGGAAGCAGAAAGTGACAGAGGGAGAGAGAGCGAGAGAGACTGTGAAGAGATGTCAGGAAGCAGAAAGTGACAGAGGAAGAGAGAGAGAGAGAGAAGGCAAAGAGATGTCAGGAAGCAGAAAGTGACAGTCAGAGGGAGAGAGAGCGAGAGAGACTGTGAAGAGATGTCAGGAAGCAGAAAGTGACAGTCAGAGGGAGAGAGAGCGAGAGAGACTGTGAAGAGATGTCAGGAAGCAGAAAGTGACAGTCAGAGGGAGAGAGAGCGAGAGAGACTGTGAAGAGATGTCAGGAAGCAGAAAGTGACAGAGGGAGAGAGAGCGAGAGAGAAGGTAAAGAGATGTCAGGAAGCAGAAAGTGACAGAGGAAGAGAGAGAGAAGGCAAAGAGATGTCAGGAAGCAGAAAGTGACAGAGGGAGAGAGAGCGAGAGAGACTGTGAAGAGATGTCAGGAAGCAGAAAGTGACAGAGGGAGAGAGAGCGAGAGAGAAGGTAAAGAGATGTCAGGAAGCAGAAAGTGACAGAGGGAGAGAGAGCGAGAGAGAAGGTAAAGAGATGTCAGGAAGCAGAAAGTGACAGAGGGAGAGAGAGCGAGAGAGACTGTGAAGAGATGTCAGGAAGCAGAAAGTGACAGAGGAAGAGAGAGAGAGAGAGAAGGCAAAGAGATGTCAGGAAGCAGAAAGTGACAGAGGGAGAGAGAGCGAGAGAGACTGTGAAGAGATGTCAGGAAGCAGAAAGTGACAGAGGGAGAGAGAGCGAGAGAGAAGGTAAAGAGATGTCAGGAAGCAGAAAGTGACAGAGGGAGAGAGAGCGAGAGAGACTGTGAAGAGATGTCAGGAAGCAGAAAGTGACAGAGGGAGAGAGAGCGAGAGAGAAGGAAAAGAGATGTCAGGAAGCAGAAAGTGACAGAGGGAGAGAGAGCGAGAGAGACTGTGAAGAGATGTCAGGAAGCAGAAAGTGACAGAGGGAGAGAGAGCGAGAGAGAAGGTAAAGAGATGTCAGGAAGCAGAAAGTGACAGAGGGAGAGAGAGCGAGAGAGAAGGTAAAGAGATGTCAGGAAGCAGAAAGTGACAGAGGAAGAGAGAGAGAGAGAGAAGGCAAAGAGATGTCAGGAAGCAGAAAGTGACAGAGGGAGAGAGAGCGAGAGAGACTGTGAAGAGATGTCAGGAAGCAGAAAGTGACAGAGGGAGAGAGAGCGAGAGAGAAGGTAAAGAGATGTCAGGAAGCAGAAAGTGACAGAGGGAGAGAGAGCGAGAGAGACTGTGAAGAGATGTCAGGAAGCAGAAAGTGACAGAGGGAGAGAGAGCGAGAGAGAAGGTAAAGAGATGTCAGGAAGCAGAAAGTGACAGAGGGAGAGAGAGCGAGAGAGACTGTGAAGAGATGTCAGGAAGCAGAAAGTGACAGAGGAAGAGAGAGAGAGAGAGAAGGCAAAGAGATGTCAGGAAGCAGAAAGTGACAGAGGGAGAGAGAGCGAGAGAGACTGTGAAGAGATGTCAGGAAGCAGAAAGTGACAGAGGGAGAGAGAGAGAGAGAGAAGGTAAAGAGATGTCAGGAAGCAGAAAGTGACAGAGGGAGAGAGAGCGAGAGAGACTGTGAAGAGATGTCAGGAAGCAGAAAGTGACAGAGGAAGAGAGAGAGAGAGAGAAGGCAAAGAGATGTCAGGAAGCAGAAAGTGACAGTCAGAGGGAGAGAGAGCGAGAGAGACTGTGAAGAGATGTCAGGAAGCAGAAAGTGACAGTCAGAGGGAGAGAGAGCGAGAGAGACTGTGAAGAGATGTCAGGAAGCAGAAAGTGACAGAGGGAGAGAGAGCGAGAGAGAAGGTAAAGAGATGTCAGGAAGCAGAAAGTGACAGAGGGAGAGAGAGCGAGAGAGACTGTGAAGAGATGTCAGGAAGCAGAAAGTGACAGAGGAAGAGAGAGAGAGAGAGAAGGCAAAGAGATGTCAGGAAGCAGAAAGTGACAGAGGGAGAGAGAGCGAGAGAGACTGTGAAGAGATGTCAGGAAGCAGAAAGTGACAGAGGGAGAGAGAGCGAGAGAGAAGGTAAAGAGATGTCAGGAAGCAGAAAGTGACAGAGGGAGAGAGAGCGAGAGAGACTGTGAAGAGATGTCAGGAAGCAGAAAGTGACAGAGGAAGAGAGCGAGAGAGACTGTGAAGAGATGTCAGGAAGCAGAAAGTGACAGAGGAAGAGAGAGAGAGAGAGAAGGCAAAGAGATGTCAGGAAGCAGAAAGTGACAGTCAGAGGGAGACAGAGCGAGAGAGACTGTGAAGAGATGTCAGGAAGCAGAAAGTGACAGTCAGAGGGAGAGAGAGCGAGAGAGACTGTGAAGAGATGTCAGGAAGCAGAAAGTGACAGAGGGAGAGAGAGCGAGAGAGACTGTGAAGAGATGTCAGGAAGCAGAAAGTGACAGAGGAAGAGAGCGAGAGAGACTGTGAAGAGATGTCAGGAAGCAGAAAGTGACAGAGGAAGAGAGAGAGAGAGAGAAGGCAAAGAGATGTCAGGAAGCAGAAAGTGACAGTCAGAGGGAGAGAGAGCGAGAGAGACTGTGAAGAGATGTCAGGAAGCAGAAAGTGACAGAGGGAGAGAGAGCGAGAGAGACTGTGAAGAGATGTCAGGAAGCAGAAAGTGACAGTCAGAGGAAGAGAGCGAGAGAGACTGTGAAGAGATGTCAGGAAGCAGAAAGTGACAGTCAGAGGAAGAGAGGGAGAGAGAGAAGGCAAAGAGATGTCAGGAAGCAGAAAGTGACAGAGGGAGAGAGAGCGAGAGAGACTGTGAAGAGATGTCAGGAAGCAGAAAGTGACAGAGGGAGAGAGAGCGAGAGAGACTGTGAAGAGATGTCAGGAAGCAGAAATACTTTCAAAACTAGTTATACAGCTCTTGCCTTAGTAGTGCATAATTGTCCCACAATGATTTTTAGGGCAATACCAATAGCAGTAACTTCATCATCGGCTTAAATACTTTTCGTTTAATGTAGACTAAGTACTTATCTTCAACATTTTTCGGAGTGGGGGCGTTACGCTGTCCGACACGCATGTTTCGCCATTAGGCTTTGTCAAGGACTTCCCCTGAAAAACATATTCAAAAACTCATCTCAGTCTCACTGCGCACAGGTAATACTTCAACCACCCACGCCCAATGATCATAGTTACCTATACGCCGTTCCAGTGCCAGCTCGACCAATGTATCAGAGGAATAACTCCCGTCAAGATGGCGGCGGCGTCTATATCTAAACCCTTTATTCACTTCACCCTGATGAAGTATCTGGAACCCCAGGCCCCTATTGGACAGAGATGGGACTCCTAACTAACATTACCTAAAAAGCCCCACTCCAATTCTGCATTTAAGCCAGTCGGACTAACCGTTCCCAGATAATAAATGTACCACTGCTCCCGATAATTCAGTATTTTCTTCGTCGACATCCCCTCCTTACCTTGGTGTACCTGCTCCAAAACCCTCCACTGAATATCATCCACCCCCATGGCTTTTCTGTGCCCAGTGCTCCACCAAGGGAGCCTGGAAATTCTGCATAACAATGCGAGACTTATGCTCTGTCAGGCAATCGACCTGCTACTCCGACCTATACAGATTAGATCGCAAGGGCACCGGATACAATAAATAATGTTCTTTGTTTCACAATCCGTGATACTCTTAGCTTTCACAACTTTTTTTGTGCCCGGATCCACCCAATACCTCCCCTCCGTTGTACTATTGCACCACTGGCAGCTCCCACACTTTCTATGCTCACCTCTATCATCTCTACACTGCGGTCTAATAAACTTATTCCTAGCCAGTTTTTCCCTCTAGTGTATGAACAAATAGGGAACTCTGGAAAGCAGGGGTACAGTTGCATTCCATGCCAGTGTTTTCGTATACTCTGCGCTATAGATTGACTAACCTCAGTGAAGGGCAACACACATGAGACCCTCCATCTGGGTTCTCTGCTGATCTGCTAACAGTAAGGCACGCTGTGCAAATCTGGCCCGAAGGTAGGCTTTTTTAATTGCCGATTTAGGGTATCACCTAGCTTCAACCCTAACTCACGTGCTTTTATTTTAAATTCCCCAAGAGATGAACAAACTCGCCTAACCCGTAGGAACTGGTTTATAGGTAACCCATATTTCAACCTATAAGGGTGGTAACTTCCGAATTGAAGGAACGTATTCCTGCTCACTGGCTTCCTATATAATGTTGTTGCCAGTCTCGTACCATCCTTATAGATGAGCATGTCAAGAAACTCTCTTTTCTCTTTACTCGCTGATTTTGTAAACTGGATATTACTATCTAAGGAGTTAAGCCACCCTACAAATTCATCCAGTTGTCTCTCCGTCTTAGTCCACAGGAAGAAAATGTCGTCCAGGAAGCACTTCCAACTTATAATGTCTCTAAAGTGTTCAGATGGATATATCCACCTCTCCTCCATACGAGCAATGTACAATGTTGCTATTGACGGGGCAGCTGTTGCTCCCATTGCCACCCCTTCCGTCTCTGTTGGTAGAACTGATCATTGTACCAAAAATAGTTGTTATATATAAGCAACTCAGCCAGTTGTAATATCAGCTCGGAAGGGATCCGTTGGGGTTGTGTTCTCTTTTCAACAGTTTCCCTAATAATATCCATGGCTCCTACTTGAGGTATCCGAGTATATAACGAAACTATATCCAATGTGACAAACCACGTATCCTCTGTAATACTATCAATCTGACTTATTTCCCTAAGGAAATGTGAAGAATCTTTAATAAAAGATGTCATTTTTGATACAGAGTCCCTTAAGAACACATCCAGAAACTTGGACAAAGGCTCTAGGACCGAAAAGTTTGTGGAGACAATTGGCCGTCCAGGCGGGCAATCAAGTTCTTATGTATTTTCGGGACAAAGTATATCTTCGATGTCTGAGGATTTTCTTCCGTCAAAAATCTACTTTCTTTGGCTGTTAACTTATGCTGCTCGGTAGCTGGACAAATCAATTCACAAATTCGATCTTGCAATTCTTCCATAGGGTCCCCCTCAAGTAATCTGTATGCCCCCTGGTCTGCCAGCTGATGCCTCGCTTCCTCATGGTATTCCTCTCTAACCCATATTACTGGGGCTCCCCCCTTATCAGCTTTCACAATTATAATAGAAGGTTCCTCCTGCAATTGTTGTAACGCTTGCCACTCAGTAAACGATAAATTATTTTTCCCATATTTACTAGATTTTTCCAATCAATCTAGGTCCCATTAGCGCCAATTCCTTAAATGTTGACACCACCACATTCATTGGGCCGGGGGGGGGGAAGGTTCCATTTCGAGGGTGGTTTTACCACCGAAATATCCATGGTACACACATTATCAAGGAAATAGATTTTACACTGGGAAATGGGAATCAGGGTCTCCTCATGGAGAGAAGCAGGAAGGAACCCCTGGACCATTAGGACCACCCTAGGTGGAACGTGACAAATCGCAGTGTCAGAATGGGTGGGACCTTGTCCTCCTCTCCCCTGCCTCACGAGTCTTGTGACCAATCAATGGAATGGGAGTAAGATATGCACACTCACACTCACAGGCAAGTACAGACACATGCAATGTCAGACTTGGTGCAGCCCTGGAAGCTGTTTTCTCTGCAGCATCTGAGTGAAACATCCGGCCACAGGTGGCAGCAGCTGATGTGTCTCAAGATAAAGAGGGAGTTGGTGCTGCCTCTCTCTGCTCTCACTCCTTGCACTGACTCTATGATGTCACTCACAAGGAGGGTAGATTGAGGACAAGGAGGTTAGATTGAGAACAGCATGATAGGGAGACCACGCCCCTTCCATTGATTGGTCACAACATTCAGTGAGTCAGGGCAGTGGACAAGGTCCCGCCCCTCTGACACTGTGATTTGTCAGATTCCACCTAGGGCGGTCCTAATGGTCCAGGGGTTCCTTCCTGCTTCTCTCTGATTCCCATTTCCCAGATCTGCCCCCAGGGATGAAGGGCAGGAGGATGGCTCTTGGGGTTTGTGCTGAGCAGGTAGGAGACTGGCAGGAGGTGGGCAGCAGGGGATGCAGTGCCAGGCAATGCCACACACAGAAGGCTCTTCTTCCTCATTCTCCTCCCCTCACTGGCACTGCTCAATCCCTTCCTGGGGCTCTTTTCTCCCTCAGGCCTCTCCTCTTCCTCATTCTCCTCCCCTCACTGGCACTGCTCATCATCCTGGGCTCTTTATTCCCTCACTCTTCTTCTCATTCTCTCCCCCTGCATGCTCAATCCATTACTGGGCTTTATTCCCTCAGGCTCTTCTTCCTCATTCTCCTCCCTCACGGCACTGCTCATCACGGGCCTTTATTCCTCAGCTCTTCTCCTCATTCTCCCCCTCACTACTGGCACTACTCAATCCATTCCTGGGGCTCTTTATTCCCTCAGGCTCTTCTTCCTCATTCTCCCCTCCCCTCACTGGCACTGCACAATCCATTCCTGGGGCTCTTTATTCCCTCAGGCTCTTCTTCCTCATTCTCCTCCCCTCACTGGCACTGCTCAGTCCATTCCTGGGGCTCTTTATTCCCTCAGGCTCTTCTTCCTCATTCTCCTCCCCTCACTGGCACTGCTCAATCCATTCCTGGGGCTCTTTATTCCCTCAGGCTCTTCTTCCTCATTCTCCTCCCCTCACTGGCACTGCTCAATCCATTCCTGGGGCTCTTTATTCCCTCAGGCTCTTCTTCCTCATTCTCCTCCCCTCACTGGCACTGCTCAATCCATTCCTGGGGCTCTTTATTCCCTCAGGCTCTTCTTCCTCATTCTCCTCCCCTCACTGGCACTGCTCAATCCATTCCTGGGGCTCTTTATTCCCTCAGGCTCTTCTTCCTCATTCTCCTCCCCTCACTGGCACTGCTCAATCCATTCCTGGTGCTCTTTATTCCCTGCAGCTTTTCTTCCTCATTCTCCTCCCCTCACTGGCACTGCTCAGTCCATTCCTGGGGCTCTTTATTCCCTCAGGCTCTTCTTCCTCATTCTCCTCCCCTCACTGGCACTGCTCAATCCATTCCTGGGGCTCTTTATTCCCTCAGGCTCTTCTTCCTCATTCTCCCCTCCCCTCACTGGCACTGCACAATCCATTCCTGGGGCTCTTTATTCCCTCAGGCTCTTCTTCCTCATTCTCCTCCCCTCACTGGCACTGCTCAGTCCATTCCTGGGGCTCTTTATTCCCTCAGGCTATTCTTCCTCATTCTCCTCCCCTCACGGGCACTGCTCAATCCATTCCTGGGGCTCTTTATTCCCTGCAGCTTTTCTTCCTCATTCTCCTCCCCTCACTGGCACTGCACAATCCATTCCTGGGGCTCTTTATTCCCTCAGGCTCTTCTTCCTCATTTTCCTCCCCTCACTGGCACTGCTCAATCCATTCCTGGGGCTCTTTATTCCCTCAGGCTCTTCTTCCTCATTCTCCTCCCCTCACTGGCACTGCTCAATCCATTCCTGGGGCTCTTTATTCCCTCAGGCTCTTCCTCCTCATTCTCCTCCCCTCACTGGCACTGCACAATCCATTCCTGGGGCTCTTTATTCCCTCAGGCTCTTCTTCCTCATTCTCCTCCCCTCAGTGGCACTGCTCAATCCATTCCTGGGGCTCTTTATTCCCTCAGGCTCTTCTTCCTCATTCTCCTCCTCTCACGGGCACTGCTCAATCCATTCCTGGGGCTCTTTATTCCCTCAGGCTCTTCTTCCTCATTCTCCTCCCCTCACTGGCACTGCTCAATCCATTCCTGGGGCTCTTTATTCCCTCAGGCTCTTCTTCCTCATTCTCCTCCCCTCACTGGCACTGCTCAATCCATTCCTGGGGCTCTTTATTCCCTCAGGCTCTTCTTCCTCATTCTCCTCCCCTCACTGGCACTGCTCAATCCCTTCCTGGGGCTCTTTATTCCCTCAGGCTCTTCTTCCTCATTCTCCTCCCCTCACTGGCACTGCTCAATCCATTCCTGGGGCTCTTTATTCCCTCAGGCTCTTCTTCCTCATTCTCCTCCCCTCACTGGCACTGCTCAATCCATTCCTGGGGCTCTTTATTCCCTCAGGCTCTTCTTTCTCATTCTCCTCCCCTCACTGGCACTGCTCAATCCATTCCTGGGGCTCTTTATTCCCTCAGGCTCTTCTTCCTCATTCTCCTCCCCTCACTGGCACTGCTCAATCCATTCCTGGGGCTCTTTATTCCCTCAGGCTCTTCTTCCTCATTCTCCTCCCCTCAGTGGCACTGCACAATCCATTCCTGGGGCTCTTTATTCCCTGCAGCTTTTCTTCCTGATTCCTCCTTTATTTAATATGTAAACTGCTTTGATTGTAACCACAGAAAGGTCGCATATGAAATCTTGTCCCCTTCCCTTTTATGCAGTTTGTTTTTTTTGTGGAACAGAAATGAATCACTTGTTTATTCTTTCCAAAAATCCAAGGACTATGGGGCATCGCTCTGTTTTACTGTTTTGGGATCTTGCCAGGTGTAATTACTACTACTACTTAACATTTCTAAAGCGCTACTAGGGTTACGCAGCGCTGTACAGTTTAACAAAGAAGGACAGTCCCTGCTCAAAGGAGCTTACAATCTAAAGGACAAATGTAAAGTTGGGGCAGTCTAGATATCCTGAATGGAGGTATAATGGTTAATTAAACTCTGGAATTCATTGCCAGAGAATGTGGTAAAGGCGGTTAACTTAGCGGGGTTTAAAAAGGGTCTGGCCGGCTTCCTAAAGGAAAAGTCCATAGACCATTATTAAATTGGCTTGGGAAAATCCACTGCTTATTTCTGGGATAAGCATCATAGAATGTATTAAGCTTTGCTGGGATCTTGCCAGGTATTTGTGACCTGGATTGGCCACTGTTGGAAACGGGATGCTGGGCTTGATGGACCTCTGATCTATTGCAGCATGGGAATGCGTATCTTACAGTATGTTATGAATAAAAGACAAGACAGCAGATCATAGAGGTTAAAAATAAAACTATCCAAAATGTATTCACTACCCATAAAATAATAAATACATAAATAGTTAAAAGCTTGACAGGGACATGTTTCACACTACCAGGGTCTACTACTACTACTTAACATTTCTAAAGCGCTACTAGCGTTACGCAGCGCTGTACAATTTAATATGGAAGGACAGTCCCTGCTCAAGGAGCTTACAATCTAGAAGACAGGTGTACAATCTAAAGACAAGTATAGAGACAATCTGACAGGGCATACTATATTTCTCGAAAGGTTAGGTGCCGAAAGCAGCATTGAAGAGGTGAGCTTTAAGCAGAGATTTGAAGATGGGTAGGGAGGGGGCTTGGCGTAGGGGTTGAGGAAGATTGTTCCAGGCATAGGGTGAGGCAAGGCAGAATGAGCGGAGCCTGGAGTTGGCAGTGGTGGAGAAGGGTACTGAAAGGAGGGATTTGTCCTGTGAGCGGAGGTTATGGGCGGGAACATAGGGGGAGATGAGGGTAGAGAGGTAGTGAGGAGCCGCAGACCGGGTGCATTTGTAGGTAAGGAGAAGCTTGAATTGTATGCGGTATCTGATTGGAAGCCAGTGAAGTGACTTGAGGAGAGGGGTGATATGAGTATATCGGTTCTGGCGGAATATAAGACGTGCGGCAATGAATACAGAAAAATATATAATATAAATCATAAATATATAAATTGTACTAACACAGCTACAATTGGTGATGCAAATCGTTTAAAAATATGTGCTAAAAAACCCCTGGCAATTATAAACCACAGAGCTCAGCCAAAAAACAGGCATATAAAGGTCTCCATCAACTTCATGCAAAAAACACACCTAACAGTATTGAAGAATAGCCAATAGCCATTTAACACAGATGCCAATGGTGACTCTGCAGAACTCGTACACTGAGCCCCCCCCCCCACCCCCAGTGTGCACCTGCCCTCCTGTGGCACCGCTCTCCTTGTTCCATTTCATTTCTTGTCCCCTACCTCCCTGGGGCTCATCATGGTATCAGACGAGTTCCCACATGGACAGTTCCCACCAAGGACTCTCCCTCCTCCCCCGCCCCTGGTCATTTCCCCACCCTCTCTAGTCTTTTTGGTTTTTTTTACCGGATTGTCGCTTCTTTCTTAGATCTGGTCTGGAACGAGGAAGTTAGATCAGCAAACGACTCTTTTCCACCAATAAAGGAAATATCCTACTCACTCCACTACCAAAAGATGCTAAAAAAAGCACAATGGACCTAACCAGCTATCGACCAGTTGCATCTATTCCACTCATGACCAAACTCATGGAGGGCATAAGGACAAAACAAACTCTCTGATTACCTAAATAAACACTCAATTCTGCACGAGTCTCAATCAGGATTTCAGTCGAATCACAGCACCAAAACTGTTCTAGTGTCCGCAATGAACTCATTGAAACAGGCAATTGCGACTGGTAACAACATCCTCCTCCTGCAATTTGACATGTCCAGTGCCTTTGACATGGTTAATCATGATATACTAATACATATACTAGAATACTTCGGAATAGGAGACACAGTTCTTAAATGGTTCAAAGGATTCCTGACCACAAGATCTTACCAAGTATCAACGAACGCGGACAGATCACCCCCATGGATAACTGAGTGTGGAGTTCCCCAGGGATCCCCTCTCTCACCAACATTATTCAACCTAATGATGATACCTCTAGCCAAACTACTAGCCTGAGAAGGGTTCATGCTGGCAGGCTGCCAAGCAGATCAGCTTAAGTAAGTGAAGATTTATGTATAGTATATACAGTGGGGGAAATAAGTATTTGATCCCTTGCTGATTTTGTAAGTTTGCCCACTGACAAAGACATGAGCAGCCCATAATTGAAGGGTAGGTTATTGGTAACAGTGAGAGATAGCACATCACAAATTAAATCCGGAAAATCACATTGTGGAAAGTATATGAATTTATTTGCATTCTGCAGAGGGAAATAAGTATTTGATCCCTCTGGCAAACAAGACCTAATACTTGGTGGCAAAACCCTTGTTGGCAAGCACAGCGGTCAGACGTCTTCTGTAGTTGATGATGAGGTTTGCACACATGTCAGGAGGAATTTTGGTCCACTCCTCTTTGCAGATCATCTCTAAATCATTAAGAGTTCTGGGCTGTCGCTTGGCAACTCGCAGCTTCAGCTCCCTCCATAAGTTTTCAATGGGATTAAGGTCTGGTGACTGGCTAGGCCACTCCATGACCCTAATGTGCTTCTTCCTGAGCCACTCCTTTGTTGCCTTGGCTGTATGTTTTGGGTCATTGTCGTGCTGGAAGACCCAGCCACGACCCATTTTTAAGGCCCTGGCGGAGGGAAGGAGGTTGTCACTCAGAATTGTACGGTACATGGCCCCATCCATTCTCCCATTGATGCGGTGAAGTAGTCCTGTGCCCTTAGCAGAGAAACACCCCCAAAACATAACATTTCCACCTCCATGCTTGACAGTGGGGACGGTGTTCTTTGGGTCATAGGCAGCATTTCTCTTCCTCCAAACACGGCGAGTTGAGTTCATGCCAAAGAGCTCAATTTTTGTCTCATCTGACCACAGCACCTTCTCCCAATCACTCTCGGCATCATCCAGGTGTTCACTGGCAAACTTCAGACGGGCCGTCACATGTGCCTTCCGGAGCAGGGGGACCTTGCGGGCACTGCAGGATTGCAATCCGTTATGTCGTAATGTGTTACCAATGGTTTTCGTGGTGACAGTGGTCCCAGCTGCCTTGAGATCATTGACAAGTTCCCCCCTTGTAGTTGTAGGCTGATTTCTAACCTTCCTCATGATCAAGGATACCCCACGAGGTGAGATTTTGCGTGGAGCCCCAGATCTTTGTCGATTGACAGTCATTTTGTACTTCTTCCATTTTCTTACTATGGCACCAACAGTTGTCTCCTTCTCGCCCAGCGTCTTACTGATGGTTTTGTAGCCCATTCCAGCCTTGTGCAGGTGTATGATCTTGTCCCTGACATCCTTAGACAGCTCCTTGCTCTTGGCCATTTTGTAGAGGTTAGAGTCTGACTGATTCACTGAGTCTGTGGACAGGTGTCTTTCATACAGGTGACCATTGCTGACAGCTGTCTGTCATGCAGGTAACGAGTTGATTTGGAGCATCTACCTGGTCTGTAGGGGCCAGATCTCTTACTGGTTGGTGGGGGATCAAATACTTATTTCCCTCTGCAGAATGCAAATAAATTCATATACTTTCCACAATGTGATTTTCCGGATTTAATTTGTGATGTGCTATCTCTCACTGTTACCAATAACCTACCCTTCAATTATGGGCTGCTCATGTCTTTGTCAGTGGGCAAACTTACAAAATCAGCAAGGGATCAAATACTTATTTCCCCCACTGTAATAGTTAAAGCATAATAAGTAGATTTGGAAACTAGAATTGAGAGAGTGATAATGCAATTGTATTATTGTAGATGATATGGTGGTTCCTCCTGAGGAAGAAAACGAAATGCGGTCCTGCATAGAGGAACCGACGTTTGGTTAAGGACCACAGCAAATTTTACCATGAGTAACTCATTCCTCCAACGTAGTGCCTGAAGAGTATTGAAAGCAGACTCATTTACTTATTGAGGAAAGCACTGGAGACTTTTTGCAAACCCTCAAAATAGACATTGTAAGAAAGGGAAACTGGAAGATCAAAGACAGCAGAATTACAAAGAATGTTTGCCTTTAATTTTGTGTAACACTGTGATATTTATTTGAGGAATGTAAAATGTGAAATACAATGTGCAGTGCAATAATATTCAAAACAGCAAGTTGTATAAAACTTTAAACGCTTATAGAGTCACTAAGCAGACACGCTACAGGAGTGAATGGGTATGAAAGACAGAAGAGAGTTGTGTGTGTATTTACAGATTTTAAAATGCACATGAGCAGGTTTTGAAGCGCATGTGTTCAATAAAGAGTTTTGTATTTCAACAGTCTGGAGCAAATTTGTAATTTATAACACGAAGGCTCCGGTAGTATATTTGAGTCCCTGATTGTACAATATAATAAATCAATATAGTGTCAGGTACTAAGCATCATGCAAATAGGAACAACAAACATACTCTGAAATGTCTATATGCAAATGCTAGGAGTCTAAGAAATAAGATGGGAGAGTTGGAATATATTGCACTAAATGAAAAACTGGATATAATAGGCATTACTGAGACCTGGTGGAAGGAGGATAACCAGTGGGACACTGTCATACCGGGGTACAAAGTATATCGTAGTGACAGGGTGGACCGGACTGGTGGAGCGGTAGCATTGTATATTAACGAGAGCCTTGACTCAGATAGAGTACAAATTCAGCAGGACACAAATCACGCCTTTGAATCATTGTGGGTTGAAATTCCATGTATAAAAGGGAAAAAAACGGTGATAGGAGTGTACTACTGTCCGCCTCGCCAGGATGAGCAGGTAGACGCAGAAATGATAAAAGAAATCAGAGACGCGAACAAAATGGGCAATGTGATAATAATGGGTGACTTCAATTATCCAAATATAGACTGGGTAAATGTAACATCGGGACACGCTACAGAGGTACAATTCCATGATGAAATCAAGGACAGCTTTATGGAGCAGCTGGTGCAGGAGCCGACGAGAGAAGGAAAAATTCTAGACTTGGTCCTTAGTGGAGTGCATGACTGGGGAGTAATGTTATGGTACTGGGGCCGCTTGATAACAGTGATCATAATATGATCAGTTTTGATATCAACCTTGAAGTAACTGTACACAGACAGTCAAATACGTTAGCGTTTAACTTTAAAAAAGGAGACTATGATAAAATGAGAAGAACGGTAAAAAAAAAACTTAGGGGGGCAACTGAGAGAGTAAAAACTGTACAACAGGCGTGGACACTGTTCAGAAATACCATCCTGGAGGCCCAGGCCATACATTTATTTATTTATTGTATTTGTACCCCACATTTTCCCACCTTTTTGCAGGCTCAATGTGGCTTACAGAGTATGGAAATGAAAACGTCGTTACATGATTTGAAAGAACAAAAACAGTCAATCATAAGCTGAGGTGAAAGAGGAATTCAGATGGAAAGGTGTTAGGTAAGGTCGTGTGAGAGGTGTTGTAGGTGCCTTATGTAGTTTACGGAATGATATGTTTCATTGAGGGTGACTTTTTTAGGCTCTGTTGAAGAGATGTGTTTTCAGAGCTTTGCGAAAGCTTGTTAGATTGGTTATGGTTTTCAGGGCCATGGGTAGTGCGTTCCAATATTGTGTGCTTTTGTACGCAAAGGTAGTAGCATACGCCTGTTTGTATTTCATTCCTTTACAGCTGGGGAAGTTCAGGTTGAGGAATTTGCAGGCCGATCTTTGGCATTCCTTGGCGGTAGGTCCACTAGGTTTAGCATATAGAGTGGGGCATCTGCATGAATGATTTTGTGTACAGTCGTGCAGATCTTGAACTCAATTCGTTCCTTGAGCGGGAGCCAGTGCAGTTTCTCTCTGAGGGGTTTCGCACTTTCATATTTAGGTGTTCCAAAAATGAGTCTGGCTGCGGTGTTCTGGGCTGTCTGGAGTTTCTTGATGGTCTGTTCTTTGCAGCCTGCGTACAGAGCGTTACAGTAGTCCAAGTGGCTTATTACTAGTGACTGTACTAGGGTGCGGAAGATGTTTCTTGGGAAGAAAGGTTTTATTCTTTTGAGTTTCCACATCGATTGGAACATTTTTTTCGTCGTGTTCTTCGCTTGGGTGTCGAGAGTGAGGTTTCGGTCAATGGTGACTCCAAGGATTTTCAGATTTTCTGAGATAGGAAGTGTGCAGTAAGGTGTGGTTATTGTAGGGTAGTTGTTTGTATTGTATTGGGAGGTGAGAACTAGACATTGAGTTTTTTCTGCGTTGAGTTTTAGCTTGAATGAGTCCGCCCAAGAGTGCATAGTCTGGAAACTCTGGTTGATCTCGTTGGTTATTTCATTTAAGTCGCTTTTGAACGGGATATGGATCGTAACATCATCGGCATATATGTAGGGGTTAAGGTTTTGGTTGGCTAGGAGTTTGGCTAGTGGTGTCATCATTAGGTTGAAGATAGTTGGTGAGAGGGGGGATCCTTGGGGCACTCCGCATTCTGGTCTCCAAGGTGGTGATCTGTCCGTATTCGTTATTACTTGGTAGGATCTGGTGGTGAGGAATCCTTCAAACCATTTGAGAACTGGGCCTCCAATTCCGAAGTACTCTAGTAGGTGTAATAGTATTCCATGATCCACCATGTCGAAGGCACTAGACATATCGAATTGTAGAATGAGTATGTTCTTGCCGGTTGCGATCGTTGTTTTGAATGTGTTCATTGCCGACACTAGTACAGTTTCAGTACTATGATTTGATCGAAATCCTGATTGAGACTCATGTAGAATTGAGTGTTTGGTCAGGTATTCCGTGAGTTGTTTCGTCACTATGCCTTCCATCAATTTTGTTGTGAGTGGGATGGAAGCGACTGGTCGGTAGTTGGTTAAGTCCATTGTGCTTTTCTTGGTATCTTTAGGCAGAGTGAGTAAGATGTTTCCATTTTCCGTGAGAAAGAGTCCATTTATGAGTCTAAAGTTTATTTGGTTCGTGAGGTCTTGTTTGAATTGTTTGGGTGCGGATCTTATTAGGCTGGTAGGGCAAGTGTCAAGTTTGCATTGAGATTTGGCGTATTTACTGTTCCAGTGTGTGAGTTCATTTATTGAGATCGGGTCAAAATTGGACCATGATCGATCGGCTGGGTATTCCCCAGGATTTGGGTCTAAGCATTCAAGGATGCTTGTGTACTCAATGGCATTGCTCGGTATCAGGCGTCGTAACTTTGTAATTTTTTCGTTGAAATAGTTCGCTAGTTTGGTTGCCGATGGGGTGTCTATGCTGTTCGAGGTGACCCGTGTGGTGTCTATGAGTTTGTTTACAAGTGAAAAGAGTTTGTGCGTGTCCTTGTAGTTTGGTCCTATTATAGTTTTGTAATGCGTTCTTTTGGTATGTCTGATTTTGTATTTGTATTTTCTTTGTACTTGTTTCCACTCTTTGAGTGTGTGTTCATCTTTTTTTTTGCTCCATGCCCTTTCTAGTCTTCTAGTGTTTTTAGTTCTTTCAGTTCTTCATTAAACCATGGGATTGAGTTGTTCCTATGTGAGGTTCTCGTTTGGAGCGGTGCTATTTTGTCTAGCACTGTTCTGCATCTGTTGTCCCATTCTTGTAGGAATTGGGGTGATTCTGTGGTTGTGTTCCATTCCTCGGTATATATTTGTTGCCAGAATGTTAGAGGGTCTATTTTGCCTCTCGTAGTGTAGGTTTTCTTTTCTTGTTTTTGTTGTTTCTCTTTTGTTCTCCAGAGGAGGGAGGTGGTTGCCTTGTAGTGATCTGACCATGGTGTGATTGTCCATTTTGTATCCCTGTATATGAGGTTCGCTTCTGATGAAAATTTATGAGTTATGATGTCTAGTGTGTGTCCTTTTTTGTGGGTGGGTTGCATGTTAGGCCAGTGGATCTCCCAGAGTTGGAGGAATTCCTTGCATTCGTGTTCGTTGTTTGAGTTTGTGTCTTCAAGATGGAGGTTTATGTCTCCTGCTATGAGGACATTTTGGGAGGACAGACAAGTATTTGATATGAAGTCTGTGAAGTGTGTCTGTGCGTCTTGCCATTTAGCCGGGGGTCTGTAGAATAGGATTATGTTTAGTTGATCATGTAGGTTAGGGTGGGTGATTCTAACTGTGGCTATTTCAAGTTGGGGGAGGATTGATGCAGCTGTTGTTGTAACTGTGAATTGGGATTTATAAATTATAGCTATGCCTCCGCCTCTTTTTCCTTCTCTTGTCCAATGAGTGATTTTGTATCCTGGTGGACATAGCTCTATGATTATCGGGTCTTTGGAATTATGGATCCAAGTTTCATTGATGAGAAGGAAGTCAAGGTTATCTGCGGTTATCCAGTCAGCTATCATTGTAGTTTTCTTGGTTATTGATCTGGCGTTGGTGTATCCTATTTGTATTTTAGATTGTAAGCTCTTTGAGCAGGGACTGTCCTTCTATGTTTAAATTGTACAGCGCTGCGTAACCCTAGTAGCGCTTTAGAAATGCTAGTTAGTAGTAGTAGTAGTAGAGTTTGTTGTGATTTTTATCAATTGTCTGTTTTCTTGATGTGCTGGTTTGGTATCTTCTTTTGATATCCTCTGTTGGTGTCCATGGGTGTTAGGTTTCTCATGGTTTTTGTTATTTGTTCTATCCCTCTGCCTGTCGGCGTACCTCAGGGTTCTGTTCTTGGTCCCCTCCTCTTTTCTATCTACACTTCTTCCCTTGGCTCATTAATCTCATCCCATGGCTTTTCCTACCATCTCTATGCTGATGACTCCCAAATCTACCTTTCTACCCCTGATATCTCACCTTGCATCCAAACCAAAGTTTCAGCGTGCTTGTCTGACATTGCTGTCTGGATGTCTCAACGCCACCTGAAATTAAATATGATCAAAACCGAGCTTCTCATTTTCCCCCCCAAACCCACCTCCCCGCTCCCCCCATTTTCTATTTCTGTTGATGGCTCTCTCATTCTCCCTGTCTCCTCAGCTCGAAACCTTGGGGTCATCTTTGACTCTTCTCTCTCCTTCTCTGCTCATATCCAGCAGATTGCCAAGATCTGTTGTTTCTTTCTTTACAACATCCGTAAAATCCGCCCCTTTCTTTCCGAGCACTCTACCAAAACCCTCATCCACACCCTTGTCACCTCTCGTTTAGACTACTGCAATCTGCTTCTTGCTGGCCTCCCACTTAGTCACCTCTCCCCTCTCCAGTCGGTTCAAAACTCTGCTGCCCGTCTCATCTTCCGCCAGGGTCGCTTTACTCATACTACCCCTCTCCTCAAGACCCTTCACTGGCTCCCTATCCGTTTTCGCATCCTGTTCAAACTTCTTCTACTAACCTATAAATGTATTCACTCTGCTGCTCCCCAGTATCTCTCCACACT
Organism: Microcaecilia unicolor; assembly: GCF_901765095.1. Classification (NCBI taxonomy): domain Eukaryota; kingdom Metazoa; phylum Chordata; class Amphibia; order Gymnophiona; family Siphonopidae; genus Microcaecilia; species Microcaecilia unicolor. The sequence goes on along the minus strand of NW_021963109.1, from coordinate 119,101 downwards.
CGTCCTTCCCTACACCCCTTCCCGTGCACTCCGCTCCATGGATAAATCCTTCTTATCTGTTCCCTTCTCCACTACTGCCAACTCCAGACTTCGCGCCTTCTGTCTCGCTGCACCCTATGCCTGGAATAAACTTCCTGAGCCCCTACGTCTTGCCCCATCCTTGGCCACCTTTAAATCTAGACTGAAAGCCCACCTCTTTAACATTGCTTTTGACTCGTAACCACTTGTAACCACTCGCCTCCACCTACCCTCCTCTCTTCCTTCCCGTTCACATTAATTGATTTGATTTGCTTACTTTATGTATTTTTTGTCTATTAGATTGTAAGCTCTTTGAGCAGGGACTGTCTTTCTTCTATGTTTGTGCAGTGCTGCATATGCCTTGTAGCGCTATAGAAATGCTGCCTGGATGTCCAACCGCCACCTGAAACTGAACATGTCCAAGACCGAGCTTATCGTCTTTCCACCAAAACCCACTTCTCCTCTTCCTCCACTTTCTATCTCAGTTGATAACACCCTCATCCTCCCCGTCTCATCTGCCCGCAACCTCTGAGTCATCTTTGACTCCTCTCTCTCCTTCTCTGCGCATATCCAGCAGATAGCCAAGACCTGTCGCTTCTTCCTCTTTAACATCAGCAAAATTCGCCCTTTCCTCTCTGAACACACCACCCGAACTCTCGTCCACGCTCTCATTACCTCTTGCCTGGACTACTGCAACTTACTCCTCACCGGCCTCCCACTTAGCCATCTATCCCCCCTTCAGTCTGTTCAGAACTCTGCTGCACGTCTCATATTCCGCCAGAACCGATATACTCATATCACCCCTCTCCTCAGGTCACTTCACTGGCTTCCGATCGGATACCGCATTCAATTCAAGCTTCTCCTTCTTACCTACAAATGCACTCAGTCTGCTGCCCCTCACTACCTCTCTACCCTCATTTCCCCTTACGTTCTCGCCCGTAACCTCCGTTCACAGGATAAATCCCTCCTCTCAGTACCCTTCTCCACCACCGCCAACTCCAGGCTCCGCTCATTCTGCCTCGCCTCACCCTATGCTTGGAACAACCTTCCTGAACCCTTACGCCAAGCCCCCTCCCTGCCCGTCTTCAAGTCTTTGCTTAAAGCCCACCTCTTCAATGCTGCGTTCGGCACCTAACCCTTACCGTTCAGTGAATCCAGACTGCCCCAATTTGACTGCCCCTATCGGACCGACCGTTCACTTGTCTATTAGATTGTAAGCTCTTTGAGCAGGGACTGTCTCTCTTTGTTAAATTGTACAGCGCTGCGTAACCCTAGTAGCGCTCTAGAAATGTTAAGTAGTAGTAGTAGTAGTAGTAGTAGTAGTAGAAATGCTAAATAGTAGTAGTAGTAGTAGTAGTAGGGTGGGCATTGTGTGTGTGTAAGTGGTGTGTGATTTGTGAGTTGTGGGGTTGTTGTTATCTGTGTCGTGGGTTGTGTATATGTGTAGGAGTAGGGTGAGACAGTAGAGAGTTAGGAGTGTTTTGCTGGGATTCATATCAGCATTTAAGGCACCACAGCGCTTTCTAGGCAGCAGTGTATAGGATAAACAATACCATGTGAGAATAGTACATAAGAGCATGTGGGCATCTGTTTCAGTGGGGTAGTGCGCTTAGAGGTAGATCTCGTTTGCAGGAGTGTACGTGATGCAAGTCTCAGTTGCAGTGAACCCTGTGGTCAGTCCAAATCTGCGGTGTCCACATCGTATCTATGAGCGGTGTGATCAGCGCGAGGCAGTTCAGTCTGGGCAGTGTATTCTGCGTTAGTTCAATCAGATCTCACTTGCCTTAAGCTTGTCAACAGTTCATGTTGATCTTACTTGGTTTACATTTAGAAGCAAAGCCAGCCAGCATTTACATTTAAGCATTACTGTGAGCAGTACAATAAGAAGCAGAGCCAAGCATTACTATGAGCGGTACAGTCGGAAGCAGAACAAAGCAAAGCCAGTGTTTACATTTAAAGCATTACTGTGAGCGGTACATGTTATTTCCAAATATCTTACAGTGAAACAAGGTGGCTCATTTGCCTGATATTCAGAGCAAAGCAAAATAAGACAACCACCTATAAATCAGAGCTGTGAGCGGTGCATTTGACTATTTCCTTTGCCTTACAATTAGGACAAAGCAGTTCATTTGTCTTGTATTAAGAACATGGCAACGCAAAGCATTTGCATTTAAATTTAAATCATTACAGAGAATAATGCTATCTTATTTGCTTTCTATTTAAAATGTTTAAAAGCTTCTGTATTGAATCATTGCAGAGAATGGTGCTATTTTGGGATCCCAGTTCTTCTGTGAGGAGGAGTAGAGCTCATTGTTAGTAAGCTGCCACGTGGGTCCTCCCCGGATTGGGCCTTGGGTTTCCTAATCGCCCTACCTGGCAATTTCCTCACGATTCGGACCCTTCAGTAGTTGGTGCTCGTCTACTGCCTCCTCTTCCAAGGTTATTATGAAGGAGCGCTGTGGTGAGTTGAATTTTCTCTGCTCGCGGTCTCCGCTTGTCTCCCAGCACCACGCTGCAATCTGTTTTGCCAGTCGGGCGATCTGATCGCTGCTTCGGTCGGTGACTGGGTCTGTCGCTGTGGCTCGCTCGTTGGTCCCGTTCGCCCCTCAAGCGCGTCTCGCATTGGGCGGTCTCTGAGAATCTTCCAGCGATTCCGGTTTTCACGGGCTGATCTTCACCCGGGTGGTGTACTTTGCAGCGGTCGGGTTCCTCCGGGGTATATTTGCCGGTACAGTTCAGGAGTGCGACCTTGTGGCTGTTTTCACCAGGCCTTCAGTCAGCGCTGTCGGTCAGACTCAGCAGGTCTTAGCACGGCTGGTCGGGTCGGATAATGAGTCGATCGAGCAGTCGCAGTCTGCTTCGGGATCGCTCAGTTGGTTGGTCAGTGCAGCTGGATTAGCGCCCAGTCATGGATAGGTCGAGGCTATGGGTCAAGCTGTGAGATGGATGGATGGAGCGCTGCGATCAGCCTCAGGTTTTCACCCGTGTGTAGTACCAGTGAGGCTGTCGCTGTCCGGTATTTCAGGGGTTATCTTTGGGTTAATCCCGGTCCGTTCCGGTCCGGTTGGAGGGTCATCCGGATGGTCTGAATGGGCCTGTTCCTTCAGGGTCTCAGGAGCTCGTTTCTGGGCTCCTCATCTGTCGGCCATCTTGTCAGTCAAGTTGTTACATATTCCGCGAATTAGAAAAGAAAGACGGAAGTCCAAAAGACAGCCGGCCTGGTTGAAAAGTGAGGTGAAGGAAGCTATTAGGGCTAAAAGAAACGCCTTCAGAAAATGGAAGAAGGAACCGTCTGAAAATAACAAGCAGCAGCATAAGAAGTGTCAAAGCAAATGCAAGGCGCAGATAAAGAAGGCCAAGAGGGATTACGAAAAAAAGATAGCATTAGAGGCAAAAAAACATAGTAAAAAAATTTTTCAGTATATTAAAAGCAGGAAGCCGGCAAAAGAATCGGTTGGGCCGCTGGATGACCAAGGGGTAAAAGGGGCGATCAAGGAACACAAAGACGTAGCGGAGAGACTGAATTAATTCTTTGCTTCGGTCTTCACCGAGGAAGATTTGGGTGGGATACCGGTGTCGGAAATAGTATTTCAAGCGGACGAGTCGGAGAAACTTACTGACTTCACGGTAAACCTGGAGGACGTAATGGGGCAGTTCAGCAAACTGAAGAGTAGCAAATCTCCTGGACCGGATGGTATTCATCCTAGAGTACTGATAGAACTGAAAAATGAGCTTGTGGAGCTACTGCTAGTGATATGCAACCTATCCTTAAAATCGAGCATGGTACCGGAAGATTGGAGGGTGGCTAATGTAACGCCGATTTTTTTAAAAGGCTCCAGGGGAGATCCAGGAAATTATTGACCGGTGAGTCTGACATCAGTGCCAGGGAAAATGGTAGAGGCTATTATTAAAAAGAAAATTACAGAGCACATCCGAGGACATGGATTACTGAGACCAAGTCAGCACGGCTTTTGTGTGGGGAATTCTTGCCTGACCAATTTACTTCAATTCTTTGAAGGAGTAAACAAACATGTGGACAAAGGGGAACCGGTTGATATTGTGTATCTGGATTTTCAAAAGGCGTTTGACAAGGTACTTCATGAAAGGCTACAGAGGAAATTGGAGGGTTATGGGATAGGAGGAAATGTCCTATTGTGGATTAAAAAATGGTTGAAGGATAGGAAACAGAGAGTGGGGTTAAATGGTCAGTATTCACAATGGAGAAGGGTAGTTAGTGGGGTTCCTCAGGGGTCTGTGCTAGGACCGCTGCTTTTTAATATATTTATAAATGATTTAGAGATGGGAGTAACTAGCGAGGTAATTAAATTTGCTGATGACACAAAGTTATTCAAAGTTGTTAAATCGCGACAGGATTGTGAAAAATTACAAGAGGACCTTACGAGACTCGGAGACTGGGCGGCTAAATGGCAGATGACGTTTAATGTGAGCAAGTGCAAGGTGATGCATGTGGGAAAAAAGAACCCGAATTATAGCTACGTCATGCAAGGTTCCACGTTAGGAGTTACGGACCAAGAAAGGGATCTGGGTGTCGTCATCGATAATACGCTGAAACCTTCTGCTCAGTGTGCTGCTGTGACTAGGAAAGCGAATTGAATGTTGGGTATTATTAGGAAAGGTATGGAAAACAGGTGTGAGGATGTTATAATGCCATTGTATCGCTCCATGGTGCGACTGCACCTTGAGTATTGTGTTCTATTCTGGTCGCCGCATCTCAAGAAAGATATAGTAGAATTGGAAAAGGTGCAGCGAAGGGCGACTAAAATGATAGCGGGGATGGGGGACGACTTCCGTATGAAGAAAGATTAAGGAGGCTAGGGCTATTCAGCTTGGAGAAGAGACGGCTGAGGGGAGACATGATAGAGGTATGTAAAATAATGAGTGGAGTGGAACAGGTGGATGTGAAGCGTCTGTTCACGCTTTCCAAAAATACTAGGACTAGGGGGCATGCGATGAAACTACAGTGTAGTAAATTTAAAACAAATCGGAGAAAATGTTTCTTCACTCAACGTATAATTAAACTCTGGAATTCGTTGCCGGAGAAAGTGGTGAAGGCGGATAGCTTAGCAGAGTTTAAAAAGGGGTTGGACGGTTTCCTAAAGGACAAGTCCATAAACCGCTACTAAATGGACTTGGTAAACATCCACAATTCCAGGAATAACATGAATAGAATGTTTGTTCGTTTGGGAAGCTTCCCAGGTGCCCTTGGCCTGGATTGGCCGCTGTCGTGGACAGGATGCTGGGCTCGATGGATCCTTCGTCTTTTCCCAGTATGGCATTTCTTATGTACTTATGAAGCCATGCAGACTTTAATTCCCCTGAAGCGAGCCTTAAAGTAGCCAGGGCGATGTCCCATCTGTATCCTTTACCTGAGGGGGAACAGGAAGCCTTTCTCTGGCCTACAGTGGACTCTTTAATCACTGCGGTGACTAAGAAAACGGCTCTGCCGGTGGAAGGTGGCACTGCCCTGAAGGACGCTCAGGACAGGAGATTGGAGGCGGCCTTAAGGTTGCCCTTTCAGGCGGCCGCCCTGAGTTTGAAAGCCTCAGTTTGCAGCTTCTATGTGGCAAGGGCGTGCCTGACTGTTTTGCAGCGGGCTTCCCCCTCGGATTCTTCCTTGAGGGTGGACTGGCCGGCCCTGGAATCGGGCTTGGCCTACTTGGCAGACTTGCTATATGATGTCTTGAGAGCCTCAGCTAAAGGTATGGCTCAGTCAGTCTCTGCCCGGCGGTGGCTCTGGCTTAAGCACTGGTCGGCTGACCATGCCTCAAAATCTTACCTAGCCAAGTTGCCTTTTAAAGGCAAGTTGCTCTTTGGGGATGAGCTGGACAAGATTGTGACGGAGCTCGACACGTCTAAGAGCAAGAGGTTGCGCAAGGTCAGGGCACGGGCCAGCAGTGTTCGCCCTGGCTTCTCCAAGGGCCGATTTCAGGAAGCCCTTCTGTATCGCTCGGGCAAGTCGACCTCCTTTGCCTCCTCTTCCTTCAAGCGGAACTTCTCCCCCAAGCAGCATTCCTTTCGCAGGGACCGCCGTCCCGGAGGTTCGTCCTCCGGCCCTCCCCCAGGGTCTCATACCCAATGACGGGGCCCTGGTCCATGGCCCAGAGCAGATAGGAGGACGGCTATCCTCATTTCTGGGAGAGTGGACCAGGGTAACTTCAGACGCTTAGGTTCTGGAAGTCATCAGAGACGGCTACAAGTTGGAGTTCTGCCGGCCCTTGAGAGACGGGTTTGTGAACTCTCCCTGCAAGTCTCCAGTCAAATCAGCGGCGGTGCAGCAGACTTTGGACAACCTGATCCGCCTGGGCGCGGTGGTCCTAGTGCCAGTAGATCAACTTGGCAAGGGACGTTACTCCATTTACTTTGTGGTGCCAAAGAAGGGAGGTTCTGCTCGGCCTATTCTCGACCTCAAGGGAGTCAATCGGGCCTTGAAAATATGGCACTTCCGGATGGAGACTCTCCACTCCGTAATAGCAGAGGACGGGACCCTCGATCTCTGGGAGTCGATGCTCTTCTCCAGCAGTGTCCGGCCCGGGAGCTTCTCTACGTGTTCCCGCCCTGGCCCATGATGGGCAGAGTTCTAGGCCGGGTGGCAAAGCATCCTGGTGGGTCCGGATTGGCCCAGACGTCCCTGGTATGCAGACTTAATCAGGCTCTCAGTGGACGGCCCTCTGAGGCTGCCAGCGGAGTGGGGCCTCTTGCATCAGGGTCCCTTGGTGATTGAGGATCCCTCCCCCTTTGGTCTTACGGCCTGGCTCTTGAGCGGAAGCGGCTGAGGAAGAAGGGCTTCTCAGACAAGTCATTGCCACTTTGCTGAGAGCGAGGAAGCGCTCTACTTCTACTTCTTACGCCAGGGTCTGGGGTACCTTTGCATCGTGGTGCGAGGCAGGCTCTCTATCGCCTTTCACTGCTCCAATATCTTCAGTGTTGGCTTTCCTGCAAGAGGGTCTGGAGAAAGGCCTGTCGCTCAGTTCGCTGAAAGTCCAGGTGGCGGCTCTAGCTTGCTTCAGGGGCCGTCTGGAGGGTGCTTCCCTGGCTTCGCAGCCAGATGTGGTGCGCTTTCTCAAAGGAGTTAATCACCTGCGCCCTACTCTGCACTCGATAGTGCCTACATGGAATCTCAACCTGGTGCTGCGGGCCTTGCAGAAGCCGCCCTTTGAGCCCTTGTCGAGGGCATCGCTGAAGGACCTGACTTTGAAAGCGGTCTTTTTGGTGGCTATCACTTCAGCCAGAAGAGTCTCCGAGCTCCAGGCACTCTCGTGCCGAGAGCCATTCCTGCAGTTCACTGAGGCAGGAGTGTCGATTCGCCCAGTGTCTTCCTTCCTGCCCAAAATTGTTTCTCGCTTCCATGTGAATCAGCAGCTTTGTCTACCCTCCTTTCATAGGGAGGATTACCCAGAGGAGTACCCTGCTCTCAAATGTCTGGATGTTAGACGAGTCATCATCAGATACTTGGAAGTGACCAATGATTTCCGGAAGTCGGATCACCTGTTTCTGCTGTTCGCAGGCCCTCGTTAAAGGGTCAAGGAGACGATTGCGGCAGCTTATGTGGCTGCAGGGAAGATTCCGCCTATTCGGCTGAAGGCGCACTCTACTAGAGCACAGGTGGCCTCGATGGCAGAGTCCAGATCCGTCTCCTTGGAAGAGATATGCAGAGCGGCATCGTGAGCGTCTGTTCATATCTTCTCACGACATTACCGCTTGGATGTGGCTGCTCGGGCCAAGGCCCAGTTTGGAGCTTCAGTGTTACGTTCAGGGATTTCCATGTCCCGCCCTGGGTGAGTACTGCTTCGGTACATCCCACCAGTCTATGGATTGATATGCTTGATGATATGGAAGGTAAAATTATGTATCATACCTGATAATTTTCTTTCCATTAATCATAGCATATCAATCCATAGCCCCTCCCAGATATCTGTATTGTTTTTTGTTCTGGTTCTATTTCAGGTTCAAGTTTAGTTTTCAGTTCCTGTTCAGGACTTCGGGTTCAAGTTCTTCCAATTGGAGTTTCATCGAGTTGAGACGATTTTGTGTTAGAGTGAGCTGCTGCTTCCTCTCCCCCCATTTCGACGGTGGCTGGATTGATAACTAAATTATGCCAGCGCTCCCTCCCGCTTCGTGCGGCAGTAGGGTAGCTTTGTATCCCTCCCGCTTCGGTGGTGTTAGGGTAAGCCAGCTCCTCCCGCGGTTGCGGTAGCAGGATAAGCCAGTCCCCCCCCACGTTGGCGGGCGTGGGTTCCCCTCCCCCATTTCGGCGGTGGTGAGCTGGGTTGATTCCCCTCCCCCACTTCGGCGGTGGTGAGCTGGGCAGAGTGTCCCTTTCTGGGTGTAATTCTCAAAGTGCTGAGTCCTGCGGATGGAGCTTTGATATCGACATCCTGAGGAGTTTCCGGCAGCACATGACCACATATAGGGAGGCAAAAGATTGCTCTCTTTCTCCACCTGCTGGTAGATGGACACAACCCACCAGTCTATGGATTGATATGCTATGATTAATGGAAAGAAAATTATCAGGTATGATACATAATTTTACCTTCTGGTCGCCACACCTCAAAAAAGATATAGTGGAATTAGAAAAGGTGCAGAGAAGGGCGATGAAGATGATTGAGGGGATGGGACAACTTTCCTATGAGGAAAGGCTAAAGCGGCTGGGTCTCTTCAGCTTGGAGAAAAGGCGGCTGAGAGGTGATATGATAGAGGTATATAAAATAGTGAGTGGAGTGGAAAAGATAGGTATGGAGCGTCTGTTTACGCTTTCTAAAAATACTAGGACAAGGGGGCATGCAATGAGGCTAGAGTGCAGTAAGTTTTAAACAAATAAGAGAAAAATTTTCTTTACTCAGCGCGTACTTCGACTCTGAAATTCGTTCCCGGAGAATGTGGTTAAGGTGGTTAGCTTAGCAGAGTTTAATAAAGGTTTGGACGGCTTCCTGAAGGAAAAGGCCATAGAATGTTATTGAATGGACATGGGGAGGGGGCCACTGTTCCTGGGACAAGCAGTACAGAATGCTTTGCTCCATGGGTTTTATCTGGTGATTGTGACCTGGGTGACAGGGTGCTGGGCTAGATGGACCTTTGGTCTGTTCCAGTGTGGCGATGTTTATGTCTTATAATTAAACATGAAAGAGGTTGAAACCTAGTTCTGGGGGTGGGGGGGCATTTGTCCCCCCCCCCCCTCATGAACTGCATGTCTGGAAGGGGAAAGAGAGGGAGATTACTTGCCTTATGTGTTTTGTATTTTTTGAGTTATGGGTGGGAATTATCCACATGGGAATTGGTGGGTGGGAACGATCCGGTGGGAACTGTCCAGGCGGAACTGACCTAGAATCCTCAGCGAGAGGGCAGGTGCATACTAGGGGTGGAAGGAGACAATAGGACAGGAGAAGTTCCGTATGGGAGGGAGGGAGGGAGGGAGACAGCTGGTGATATGTATTGGCAAGATTCACAAATGGGCAGATGATCAAAAGCCCCGTGCTGTTCCAAACAGCGCTCTGAAAATAGTGCTGGAAGAGCAGGGGGCTTTACTGGACCTCTGATCAGAGATAATTGCATGCAAATTTGAGCATGAGGTAGACAGTCCTCCCACACTTGTTTGACAAGTCTGGGTTGTGAAAAGGTGGTCTCCCTCCTCTTCCATCGGTGCGGTGTGAAGCCCAGTGCATCCCAGAGGAGGCCATCTCTCTCCTCCAACTGAAGGTAGGGGGGTAGGGAAGGGCCGCTAGAGCTGTGGGGAGAGTGTATATGCGGTGGTGGTTGGGATGGCTATGATGCTGTGAGTGCTGAGGAGGAATGGGAAGGTGGGATTCTTGGAATGAAGAAAAAAAGAAATAAAGGTTGGGGCAGAGAAAACTGCTGGGGGGGGGTCCAGTCTTCTTAGGGAGGGGCTCATACTAGTTGGAGTCTGAGATTACTGAGGGGATGGGGTAATGAAGCCTGAGCTGGGAGACGGCTTAGGCGGAGTCAGTCCTGGGGAACAGAAGAGCTGGATGTTAATCCCAGGGGAATTCTACACAAAAAGATAGATAAACCAGTTCCAACCCCCAAAACAAAGGCAGGAGCTGAAATCTAATGCATTCTGAGCACCTCCCGGTGTCCCTGACTGTGTTTCTGGTTTGTGTTTCAGATGCGGGTGACATTAGAGGACGTCTCTGTCTCTTTCTCCCAGGAGGAGTGGGAGTATTTAGATGAGGAGCAGAAGGAGCTTTGGAGGGAGGTGATGAAGGACAACTATGAGATCCTGATGTCTCTAGGTAAGGGTTTCCCGTTATTCTTAAAATCTCTTCTCAGGCACATTAAGGAGTGACTGGCAGTGGGTGAGTCTCACTACAGGATGCCGGTGTGACTGATAATGAGTGATGGCGAGATGACATTAGTACCTGGGGTGGGTCTGTTTCTAAGATTCTTCTGTTTTCATTGGACTATTGTTTCGATTCCTATCTGTAAAACCTTCAATAACTATGACTCTGGCATTCTTAGGGTATCCTATACTTTGTTTTTCACAATTTGTCACTCGGCAGGACTTGGGGGTGATTGTGTCTGATGACCTTAAGGTAGCCAAACAGGTAGAAAAGGCGACGGTCAAAGCCAGAAGGATGCTTGGGGGCATAAGGAGAGGGATGCAATTCTGGAGACCACACCTTGTCATGACTCTTGGAGCTTATTAATTAGAAGCCCCAATATCATGGAGTATAACCCTGGCACAGCAATCACCTGAAGTCTCTATTATTTTATGAAGTCTCTTTTATTGAATAAATCACAGATAGATGTTCAGAAATGCTGCTTCTGGATACAGAGACTTCTTAATCTGGAGGCTGTAGGAAGTGGGAATCTGAGGAGAGGTAGTTGTATTGCAGGGGGGAGAAAGGGTGGTTGCACAGGTAGAAATAGTCCAAAGCTGGGTGACTGGAATGTGCGATATCTCATTTGAAAGGAGATATTCTCAGGGTAAAAAACCAGGTTCTTTACAGGGACTTCTCAGCAGGACAGAGCTGTCTGGAGCGAGATGGAGTTTGCTCCAGGTTCCTGGCTAGATGGTATTGGAATGCCTCGTGGCTCAAAGGACAGAGGTGTTGGGGCTTTACACAGGCTCAGGGCGGAGCAGATAGAAGCCAATGGGAGCAGAGCCTGCCATCGGGTAGCAAGGGGTAGTCCTAGAGATAGGAGGGAAAGGTCATACCTGGCTGACCAAGAAATAATAGCAGGAAGACAAAAGAGCCAAGCTTGGCAGAGAGAGAGAGAGAAGGTCTGGGCAGCCTCACAACCACTGGTAACAGTTCTTACACAGCCAAACAAGTGTGGTTGCACTGCCTGTGAACTACATTTCCCACAGTGCATTGCTCATGTATTTTTCCAGTGAGAACTGCAGCAATGATAGTCCTTGGAACTGAGAATAACAGTAAAGGCATTACACACATTTTAGGATCACGTTATAAACTAGTGCGAGGCTGTCGGAGGACAGAACACACCTACAGAAGGATATAAACAGGATGGAGTGCACGGGAAGGGGTGTAGGGAAGGACGAGTGTGGAGAGATACTGGGGAGCAGCAGAGTGAGTACATTTATAGGTTAGTAGAAGAAGTTTGAACAGGATGCAAAAACGGATAGGGAGCCAGTGAAGCGACTTGAGGAGAGGGGTAGTATGAGTAAAGCGACCCTGGCGGAAGACAAGACGGGCAGCAGAGCTTTGAACCGACTGGAGAGGGGAGAGGTGACTAAGTGGGAGGCCAGCAAGAAGCAGATTGCAGTAGTCTAAACGAGAGGTGACAAGGGTGTGGATGAGGGTTTTGGTAGAGTGCTCGGAAAGAAAGGGGCGGATTTTACAGATGTAAAGAAAGAAACGACAGGTCTTGGCGGTCTGCTGGATATGAGCAGAGAAGGAGAGAGAAGAGTCAAAGATGACCCCAAGGTTTCGAGCTGAGGAGACAGGGAGAATGAGAGAGCCATCAACAGAAATAGAAAACGGGGGGAGCGGGGAGGTGGGTTTGGGGGGGAAAATGAGAAGCTCGGTTTTGGTCATATTTAATTTCAGGTGGCGTTGAGACATCCAGATAGCAATGTCAGACAAGCACGCTGAAACTTTGGTTTGGATGCAAGGTGAGATATCAGGGGTAGAAAGGTAGATTTGGGAGTCATCAGCATAGAGATGGTAGGAAAAGCCATGGGATGAGATTAATGAGCCAAGGGAAGAAGTGTAGATAGAAAAGAGGAGGGGACCAAGAACAGAACCCTGAGGTACGCCGACAGGCAGAGGGATAGAAGTAGAAGAGGATCCACCAGAGTGAACACTAAAGGTGCGGAGGGAGAGGTAGGAAGAGAACCAGGAAAGGACAGAGCCCTGATGCATACGGCCTTTATGTTAAAAAAGAGCCCTGCCTGTGCCTTCTGAAAATTTACTGTGGACTGGATTGCCTCCAGGTTTTGAAAGCCCAGCATCTGCTGGAGACTTATCTCTTCCCGAGAGCTCTTGGCTGAGGCTAAACGCAGACTAGTGACCACAACATCTGAGTGTGCTTCTCCGTCACCCCTTTCTCCCCCGTTGTCTGGTTTGGGGGATTCTGATGGGTCTGGCAGGCCCTCACGGACTGATGATCCAGAGGAGGGTAGCTGCATGCCACAGGAGTTGGATAACCCTAAAGCGGTACGGATTTTCCATCGCGACGAGCTGCCAGCTCTCATTTCTGATGCCTTAAAGGCCCTCAGTATTGACGATCCTGACGTGGCACAGCCTCTTCTATTAACCCTAAGATGGCCAGTACTAGAAAGCCTTCTCGGGCTTTTCCAGTGCATGACTCCATCCAAGAGCTTATTACAGCTCAATGGTTTGAACCTGATGGCCCCTTGAAAGTGGCTAGGGCTATGTGCACCTTTACCCTGTGGGATGCCTAAGGTGGACGCCTTGGTCACTGCGGTGACTAAGAAAACTACTGTCCCTGTGGAGGGAGGAGTCGCATTGAAGGATATGCAGGACTGGTGGCTGGAATCCGCCTTGAAGCGGTCCTTTGAAATCTCGGCCCTCTCCTTAAGGGCAGCTATTTGCAGTTCCTATGCAGCATGGGCTTGCCTTTCCTGGCTACAGCAAGCGGTTGAACAGCCCACGGATGGAGTGGGTTCCCTCTCTGAAGTCGCCCCGCGTGTGGAGTCTGCCCTGGCCTTTTTGGCTGATGCCCTTTATGATCTGGTCAGAGCATCTGCTAAACAGATGTCTTTAGCTGTTTCTGCTCGCCGCCTTCTTTGGCGTCGTCATTGGGCGGCTGATATGGCCTCTAAACAAAGGCTGGTGAGGTTAACCTGTCGGGGCCTCCTTTTATTTGGGGAGGAATTGGAGAAGATCGTCAAGGACCTAGGGGACTCTAAATCCCAACGATTGCCTGAGGATAGGCCGAGGCCTTCTTCCAAGAGTCCTTCCTTTCCCCCCTCTTCCAGACCATGTTTTCGAGAGGCTCGAAGATACCGCCCTGGGCGTTCGGCAGGGGTTTTCACAACGTTCCCGCTTTCAGCAGAGGAACTCCTTTCGTACAGACAGGCGGTCTGCGACATCTAGTCAACACCCAGGAGTTCAGGGGCATCCTTCACAATGATGGGACGGTGGTCCACTCTTTGGTTCCCGCAGTAGGGGGTCGCCTCTCCCTCTTTCTCAGGGAGTGGACCAAGATTACTTCTGATCAGTGGGTCCTGGACCTGATCAGAGAAGGTTACCAGTTGGAATTGGTTGGAGACGCCTTTTTAGAGTCCCGATGCGGCACTGCCGTCAAACAGGCAGCGGTCGAGGAGACCTTGTGGTCACTACTGAAGCTCGGAGCGGTGGTTCCGGTTCCTCCCGCTGAACGCGGCTGCAGTCGCTACTCCGTTTATTTTGTGGTGCCTCGAAAAGGCAGGTCTTTCAGACCGATCCTCAACTAATGCAGAATCAACAAAGCCTTAAGAGTGTGACGCTTCCGCATGGAAATCCTGCACTCCGTCATTGCAGCGGTACAGCCAGGGGAGTTTCTCACGTCTCTGGACCTGAAGGAAGCGTATTTGCATATTCCTATTTGGCCCCCGCATCAGCAGTTCCTGCAGTTTGCGGTGTTGAGCTGACATTTCCAGTTTCACACCTTGCCTTTTGGCCTGGCAACAGCACCTCGCACCTTTTCCAAGGTGATGGTAGTGGTGGCCACCTTTCTCAGGCGAGAGGGTATCAAAGTTCACCCTTATCTTGATGACTGGCTCATCAGGGCGGATTCGGCGAACAAAAGCCGACTTGCCACAACCAGAGTTATAACATTTCTTCAGACTCTGGCCTGGGTGGTCTATATGCCCAAAAGTCACCTGACCCCCTCTCAGTCTCTCGAGTATTTGGGGGTCCGGTTCGACATGGCCTCGGGGTTCGTCTTTTTCCCCGACAACAGGCGACTCAAGCTTCAGAATCAGGTCCGACTGCTCCTGCGGATGCCCCGCCATCGAGCTTCAGACTTTGTCCAGCTCCTGGGATCGATGACAGCCACCATAGAAGTGGTTCCTTGGACGAGAGCACACATAAGACCCCTGCAACTTTCCCTGCTGAAGCAATGGTCTCCAATTTCCCAGGAATACCAACGCAGGCTTCCGTGGCTCCTTGCGGCCCAGCGCAGCATGGATTGGTGGCTCTCCGACATCATGCTACGATGAAGGATGCCGCTGGCTGTCCCCTTTTGGCGCCTGGTGATAATGGATGCCAGCCTATCAGGCTGGGGAGCACATTGCCTGGGACACTATGCTCAGGGTCAATGGACAACCGTGGAAGCGGGGTGGTCCATTAATCGCTTGGAGCTGAAAACGATATTCCAAGCTCTTCTGGCCTTCCACAGGACTCTGGAGGGTCGCCTAGTCCGAGTTCTTTCAGACAACACGACAGCGGTAGCCTATATCAATCGTCAGGGCGGCACTCCATGCAGAGCCCTAGCCACGGAGGCGTCTGAAATTTTCGACTGGGCCGAGCGCCACCTGGAGCTGCTGTCCGCGGCTCACATTGCCGGTCAAAGCAACGTGCAAGCCGATTTCCTCAGCAGGCATCAACACGACCCGGCGGAATGGGAACTTGTCGAGGAAGTTTTTCTTCAGTTTTGTGCCAAATGGGGGATTCCAGGATTGAATCTCATCACGTCAAGTGCAAACGCCAAAGTTTCTCGCTTCTTCAGCAGAAGAAGAGACCCTTGCGCTGCAGGGTTGGATGCACTTGCTCAAACTTGGTCTTCGGGCCTCCTGTACGTGTTCCCTCCGTGGCCCTTGATAGGGCGGGTTCTGCTTCGGATTCGCCTGCACCAAGGATTGTGATTCTTATTGCTCCGAATTGGCCGAGATGTCCGTGGTACGCGGACCTCAGGCGAATGCTGGTGGAGGCTCCGTTTCCTCTGCCTGTAGTCCCGAACTTGTTTCTTCAAGGTCCGGTGGCTATGGAAGATCCCTGCCACTTTGGTTTTACAGCCTAGCTCTTGAAAGGGCACAATTGAGAGACAAGGACTATTCTAACAAGGTCATTGCCACCCTCTTTCAGGCTCGCACGCGGTCCTCCCCTGCGGCCTATGCATGGATCTGGCGCAGCTTTGAGGCATGGTGTTTTAAGAAGTCTATCACTCCGACTCTAGCTTCTGCCTCACAATTGTTGGACTTTTTACAGGATGGCTTACAGAAGGGCCTGGCTTACAATTCCCTTCAAGTTCAAATAGCGGCATTGGCTTGTTTCCGGGGGAAAGTCTCCTGCTTGTCCCTAGCTGCTCATCCGGATGTTGCCCGATTTCTCAGAGGGGCGCTACATCTCTGTCCTCCCTTACAGTCGCCTTGGCCGTCTGGGACACTGGGGCTCGTATTGAAAGCGCTCCGGCGATCTCCTTTTGAGCCACTTAACTGTGCTTCTGAGAAGGATGTGACTCTCAAGATACTCTTTGTGCCAATATCATTGCCACTAAAAAGACTGTCTGAACTGCAGGCTCTTTCCTGCCGGGATCCTTTTCTGCGGTTCTCGGAGTCCTGTGTAACCGTCCGAACAGTGCCTTCCTTCCTGCCTAAGGTGGTTTCAGCTTTTCACCTTAACCAGCCCATTTTTCTGCCTTCCCTTTGTAAGGAGGACTTTCCGGAATCCTTTGGGCAGTGGCGCCTTTTGGATGTCTACAGGGCTGTGTTGCAGTATCTACAGATGTCAAATGAGTTCAGGAATTCTGACCATCTATTTGTTCTGTTGGCAGGTTCACGACACGGGTTTCCAGCGTCTAAAGCCTCTATGGCCCATTGGCTTAAGGAAGCCATTTTTTCTGCTCTTCTGCTTTCAGGTCGGTCTCCGCCTGAAGCGTTTAGAGCGCATTCCATGAGGGCGATGTCCTCTTCATGGGCTGAAACGGGTGTCCTTTCTCTACAAAGAGATCTGTCGTGCGGCTACCTGGGCTTCTCAGCTCTCCTTTCTGTGGCATTACAGGCTGGATGTTGCAGCGCGACAGGACGCACAGTTTGGGGCGCAAGTTCTTGTTCGCAGGGTTGTACGTTCCCACCCTATTTAGGGAGTGCTTTTGTGCATCCCATCAGTTAATGGATTCATCTGCTGTTGATGACAAGGAAGGGAAAATTAGGTCCTTACCTGATAATTTTCTTTCCTTTAGTCACAGCAGATGAATCCATGATCCATCCCTGTCTGACTTTGTTTTTGTACAGATGTTTCATACAGATATTTTGTCTCATTAAGAGTACGTGAAGACAAGCTCTCAGAGATGCTGCATGCTGTTATATAACAGGAGGTTGAGAAGGTCCCTCCTTTGCTTTGTTCTTGCTCGGGTTCATGGAGCGTTTGTTCTCTGTGAGGAAAGTTCATGTTATTTTGCCTTTCTTCTTCACTCTGCTTTGGAAATTTCATATACTGAAGGTAGAAGGGACTGGATGTCCAGGATCACTGTATACTTTCAGTGTTCTCTATCTCCACCTACTGGTAGGTGGATACAACCCATCAGTTAATGGATTCATCTGCTGTGACTAAAGGAAAGAAAATTATCAGGTAAGGACCTAAATTTCCCAAGATGGGGGTAAAAGAAAAACTCAATAAGGAGTGCATTTCAATTATAAACCTGTTATTGACTGTTATGTTAAACTACAGACTAACACTTGCTAGCTGAGTGTGTTGTACTATTTCTCTTTTGTGAATGCATTGTGTATTGAGAATATTAAAAATAAAATTTAAAAAAGGACCTAATTTTCCCATACAGAAGGTGGCAAACTTTTTTCAAATGAAGGAAAACTCTGGAATGAGGGGGCATACAATGAAGTTAAAAGAAATAGGCTTAGGAGGAATCTACGAACGTATTCGTTCATGGAAAGGGTGGTGGAGGTCGTGGCAACGAAGACTGTCAATTTAAGAAAGCATGGGACAGGCACGTGGGATCTGTTAGGAAAAGAAGGAGTTAGTGGTTTCTCAGGAAAGGCAGACTGGATGGGCCATTTGGCCCTTGTCTGCCATCATGATTCTATGTTTGGGGAGGGGAAGGGGAGGTTGAGGCTTTGCTGGGTCAGTGGTTGTTTCATCTTCTACTGTAGGGGGCTATCGGAGCCAAATCTAGTAGCTTTATTGGTTTAGGAACAGTTAGATGCATTGTCTGTTTGTTATCTCTGCCTTTGTTGTCGTCATTGTTTTCAGTTGAAAACCAAGTAAAGAACAGCAGATTGAAAAATCGTTGAAAGGTTTATTATTGTAGTTATCTGGGTCTTGCCGCGTTTGAGTAAGAAGAACCGACATGTCAGCCACCATGAAGAAAGCCACAGCATGTTGGCTAAACGTCTGTTCCACTTACTCGGACGGACAACCACAACATCATAATAAGCCTAAGAGAACGTACATAAGTATTGCCACACTGGGACAGACCAAAGGTCCATCAAGCCCAGCATCCTGTTTCCAACAGTGGCCAATCCAGGTCACAAATACCTGGCAAGATCCCAGCAAAGCTTAATACATTTTATGATGCTTATCCCAGAAATAAGCAGTGGATTTTCCCAAGCCAATTTAATAATGGTCTATGGACTTTTCCTTTAGGAAGCCGGCCAGACCCTTTTTAAACCCTGCTAAGCTAACTGCCTTTACGACATTCTCTGGCAACGAATTCCAGAGTTTAATTACACGTTGAGTGAAGAAAAATTTGATCAGATTCGTATTAAATTTACTACTTTGTATCTTCATTGCATGGCCCCTAGTCCTAGTATTTTTGGAAAGGGTAAACAAACGATTCACGTCTACCCGTTCCACTCCACTCATTATTTTATAGATCTCTATCATATCTCCCCTCAGTCATCTCTTCTCCAAGCTGAAGAGCCCTAGACACTTTAGCCATTCCTCATAGGTAAGTCGTCCCATCCCTTTTATCATTTTCGTTGCCCTTCCCTGTATCTTTTCTAATACCACTATATCTTTTTTGAGATGCAGCAACCAGAATTTAACAAAATATTTGAGGTGCGGTCGCACCATGGACCGATACAAAGGCATTATAATGTCCTCATTTTTGTTTTCCACTCCTTTCCTAATAATACCTAACATTCTATTTGCTTTCTTAGCTGCCGCAGCACACTGGGCAGAGCATTTCAATGTATCATCAACAACGAAGCCAAGATCCCTTTCTTGGTTGGAGACTTACGTAGCTATAGTTCGGGTTCCTCTTTCCCACATGCATCACTTTGCACTTGCTCACATTAAACATCATCTGCCATTTACCTGCAACACATAATTAAACTGTGGAGGATGTGGTCAAAGCAGCTAACATAGAGGGATTCAAAAGAGATTTGAAAGTTTCTGGAGGAAAAGCCCATAAATAGACTTGGAGATTCCATTGCTCATCACTGGAAAATGAATCATGAGAAACAGATCTGCTTTTTGGGATCTGCCTGGCACTTGTGACCAGATCGGCCACTGTTGGAGACTCGATGGAGCTTAGCCTAGCTCAGCATATTGTATAAATTTACAATGCATAAAATGGTGGACTACTGTGTAACTCCTAAGATTCCTGCCCTTCTCTCTGTGAAGCAGAGTCTCCCCAACTCTGTAATGCATCAAGGTAAGGTCATCAGGAGTTCATAGGCAGAATTCCAGCAGAAGTTCTTATCTAACATTCCACTTGCAAGCACAGCAACAGGGAGGGGTGAAGAAGGAGGTGAAACAAGCCCTAGGGCTATCATGCAGATTTGTGGCTGTGGGTCATGAGATTGGTTTTGCAGGAACAAATATAGCCAGATGTTGTTTTTAGATAAGGGGGGCACCGCAGAGACGTGAGAATTGTCACGTACACACAATTAGATAAAAGAATAAAAGGAATGTTTTGTTACCTCAGAAACAGGAACTTTGCTTCCTGGCTGGTCTAGTTCCTCTCACAGGAAGAAAGAGACTCTTTTTGCTTGTATAACTTATTATTGTTTGTAGACTAGGCTGAGAAGTTGACCATGAAACAGTTCTATTTTACTTAAAGCAAGTTCTATTCTTTACCGTCTATGTCCCTGATGGCGAACCTATGACACGCGTGTCAGCACTGACACGCGGCGCCGCCACAGTGTGGTCCGCCCTCCCTCCTCGCTCCCGGAAACTAACCTTAAAGCCTCCTTTCACGTCGCAGCAAGCAGCAGCAGGGCAGGCCACTCCTTCCTTCCGTGTCCCACCCTCGCCTGACGTAACGTCCGCGAGGGCGGAGCACAGAAGGAAGGAGGAGAGTTCTACCCTGCTGCTGCTTGCTGCGACGTGAAAGGAGGCTTAAGGTTAGTTCTGGGCCCGGTAGCGGGTGGAGGGGGGGCCCAGCAACCTCGGGTGGGCGGCGATCTCGGGTGTGGGGGGGGCCCGGGGGCGGTCCTAGTAGCTGTGATTTTTCTCGAAGTGACACACCACCCAAGTTATGCTCGGTTTTTTGGTGAATTTTGACACACCAAGCTCAAAAGGCTTCTGATGTTCGGTATGCTTAATGACTTTCACTTATCGCTATGTCAGCTGCCAAACCAACTTCTTCATTAGGTTTTTAGTTTAATGAAGACGTTGGTTCGACAGCTGACATAGTGATAAGCAAAAGCTTTAAGCATACCGAACATCAGAAGCCTTTTCCTGCTAGCGAGAGAAAAAGTACATAATAAAATATATAAAAATATACTTACTAAATTAGCCTGAACATAGACGGTAAAGAATAGAACTTGCTTTAAGTAAAATAGAACTTATTACTGGCAAGTTTGCAATCAGATGTCTATTCTCATATTTACAATAACTAAGCTTCTGTAACAAATGTATGATTGGCTAATGGTGAATCTCTTCCTGTGAACGTCAGGATAAGGTAACGCTCAAATTAGTTTATCTGGGGAACAAGCACCTTGAAGGTTTAGCCTTGCATCTTGCAGCCTGTCTGATAAAGAGCAATTATCTGTCACATCCTTAATCTTTCACTCTCCACTGCAACTGTTCCTATGGCCTTCAAACATGCTGTTGTCACTCCACTCCTTAAAAAACCCTCACTTGACCCTACCTGTCCCTCCAACTATCGCCCCATCTCCCTTTCCTCTCCAAATTACTTGAACGTGTCATTCACCGCCATTGTCTTGACTTTCTTTCTTCGTCAATACCCACTCCAATCTGGTTTTCGCCCTCTTCACTCTACTGAAACTGCACTTACCAAAGTCTCGACCTGCTACTGGCTAAATCCAGAGGTCTCTATTCTATCCTTATCCTTCTTGACCTATCTGCTGCTTTCGACACTGTTGCCACACTATACTTCTGAATACGCTGTCCTCGCTTGGATTCCAGGTCCCTGTTCTTTCCTTGTTCTCCTTTTACCTCTCTTTTCGTTCTTTCAGTGTTCACTCTGGTGGATCCTCTTCAACTTCCATCCCGCTTTCTGTTGGTGTGCCTCAGGGTTTTGTCCTTGGACCCCTCCTTTTCTCCATCTATACCTCTTCCCTTGGTACCCTGATTTCATCCCATGGCTTCCAGTACCATCTTTACGCTGATGACTCTCAGATCTACATCTCCACCCCTGAAATCTCAACCTCGATCCAGGACAAAATCTCAGCCTGCTTGTCCGACATTGCTGCTTGGATGTCTCAACGCCATCTAAAGCTCAACATGACCAAAACTGAACTTCTCATTTTTCCCCCTAAACCCACCTCCCCTCTTCCCCCTTTCTCTATCTCTGTTAATGGCTCTCACATCCTCCCTGTCTCCTCGGCTCGTAACCTTGGAGTCATCTTTGGTTCCTCTCTCTCCTTCTTTGCCCATATTCAACAGATTGCCAAAACCTGTCGCTTCTTTATCTACAATATTAGCAAAATTCTCCCCTTCCTTTCTGAATACGCTGCCAGAACCCTTATCCACACCCTTGTCACCTCTCGCTTGGACTATTGCAATTTACTTCTCACTGGTCTTCAGCTCAGCCATCTCTCTCCTCTCCAATCTGTCCAAAATTCTGCGGCCCGACTTATTTTCCGCCAGAATCGTTATACCCACACTAGCCCACTCCTCAAGTCACTTCACTGGCTCCCTGTCCGCTTCCGCATTCAGTTTAAACTTCTCTTACTGACCTTTAAATGCATCCACTCTGCAGCCCCCCATTACCTCTCCACTCTCATCTCTCCCTACATTCCTCCCCGTGAACTCCGCTCACTGGACAAATCTCTCTTGTTGTCCCCCTTCTCCTCCACTGCTAACTCCAGGCTTCACTCCTTTTCTCTCGCGGCACCTTATGCCTGGAATAGACTTCCTGGACCTATAAGTCTAGCTCCCTCTCTACCTGTTTTCAAATCTATGCTGAAAACCCACCTTTTCACTTCTGCTTTTAGCTCCTAGCCACTACTCAATTACCCTCCCCTTGTCCCTTCCTTCCTTCTCACCCATTACTTCCCTCACCCGTAACTGTCTTGTCTGTATTACTTAGATTGTAAGCTCTTTAGAGCAGAGACTGTCTCTTTGTATCAGGTGTTCAGTGCTGCGTGCGTCTGGTAGCGCTATACAAATGCTAATAATAATAATTATAGGGCTAAACAATATCTATGTACAAAGACCAAAAGGTGCTTTTAAATATCAACTTGAATATAATCATATATTCTGTATTCATCCCTGGTAGTGATTAGCTTGGAAATGTATTTCCAACAGGGAGGGGGTATTTATACAAATTTTTTATTGAACTCATTAAACTGCTGTTCTCCTACAGTACTATACAATGCTCTGTTTTTAAATTTATTTAGAAAAAGATGACCCTAAGAACAGTAATGCAGAGACACATAAATGGAAGCTCAGTGAGAAGCCTGAAGAGGAAAAGATGTTCTCAGAAAGAGAGAAAGAAGAGACTTTGTCCTGTTCTGACTGGGGAGAAAAGGGAAAAAATCAAAATAAACAAAAACCTTCAACAGGAAGCTCAGCTCCGTGTGAACATTTTACCAGTAATATCACACAAACAGTGGGAGAACAGACAAACCAGATGAGAGTTCAGAAATGTTTGTGTGATGGATGTGAGATATTCCTTAATGATCAATTAACTCTGAAATCACATCAGAGATCCGATACTGAAGAGAGACCATATACAGGTACGGACTGTGGGAAAACCTTCCGTCAAAAGAGAGAACTACAGCAACAGCAGAAAACATGCATAAGAGAGACCCACTGTTTAGGCTCTGAGTGTGGGAAAGATTTCAGTAGGAAGAGAGAGAAACATGAGAACAATAATACAGAAACTAGAGTGTGTACAACGACAGTAGATGAGAAAACCTTTATCAATAAAGGAAGCGTTACAAAATACCAGAAAAATGACACTGATGAGAGATTATCTGCATGTTCTAGTCGTGACAAAAGCTTCAGACAGGAAGAAAATGTCATAAGAAACCTCCCAATGCCCAAGAGAATCCACAAAGGAATGAAACCATTCATCTGCACTGAGTGTAATAAAAGCTTCAGTCATAAGGGAAGCCTCACAATACACCAGAAAATCCACACAGGAATGAAACCATTCATCTGCACTGAGTGTAATAAAAGCTTCAGTCAGAAAACAAGCCTCACAATACACCAGAGAATCCACACAGGAATGAAACCATTCATCTGCACTGAGTGTAATAAAAGCTTCAGTCTGAAAACAAGCCTCACAGAACACCAGAGAATCCACACAGGAATGAAACCATTCATCTGCACTGAGTGTAATAAAAGCTTCAGTCAGAAAACAAGCCTCAGAGAACACCAGAGAATCCACACAGGAGTGAAACCATTCATCTGCACTGAGTGTAATAAAAGCTTCAGTCAGAAAACAAGCCTCACAATACACCAGAGAATCCACACAGGAATGAAACCATTCATCTGCACTGAGTGTAATAAAAGCTTCAGTCGGAAAACAAGCCTCACAGAACACCAGAGAATCCACACAGGAATGAAACCATTCATCTGCACTGAGTGTAATAAAAGCTTCAGTCAGAAAACAAGCCTCAGAGAACACCAGAGAATCCACACAGGAGTGAAACCATTCATCTGCACTGAGTGTAATAAAAGCTTCAGTCAGAAAACAAGCCTCAGAGAACACCAGAGAATCCACACAGGAATGAAACCGTTCATCTGCACTGAGTGTAATAAAAGCTTCAGTCAGAAGGCACACCTCACAATACACCAGAGAATTCACACAGGAGTGAAACCGTTCATCTGCAGTGAGTGTAATAAAAGCTTCAGCCGGAAAACAAGCCTCACAGAACACCAGAGAATCCACACAGGAGTGAAACCATTCATCTGCACTGAGTGTAATAAAAGCTTCAGTCAGAAGCAATACCTCACAAAACACCAGAGAATCCACACAGGAACGAAACCATTCATCTGCAGTGAGTGTAATAAAAGCTTCAGTCAGAAAACAAGCCTCACAGAACACCAGAGAATCCACACAGGAATGAAACCATTCATCTGCAGTGAGTGTAATAAAAGCTTCAGTCATAAAAGAAACCTCACAGAACACCAGAGAATCCACACAGGAATCAAACCATTCATCTGCAGTGAGTGTAATAAAAGTTTCAGTCAGAAAACAAACCTCACGAAACACCAGAGAATCCACACAGGAATTAAACCATTCATCTGCAGTGAGTGTAATAAAAGCTTCACTCATAAAAGAAACCTCACAGGACACCAGAGAATCCACACAAGAATGAAACCATTCATCTGCAGTGAGTGCAATAAAAGCTTCAGTCAGAAGCAATACCTCACAAAACACCAGAGAATCCACACAGGAATGAAACCATTCATCTGCAGTGAGTGTAATAAAAGCTTCAGTCAGAAGGGAAGCCTCACAATACACCAGAAAATCCACACAGGAATGAAACCATTCATCTGCAGTGAGTGTAATAAAAGCTTTACTCATAAATCAAGCCTCACAATACACCAGAGAATCCACACAGGAATGAAACCATTCATCTGCAGTGAGTGTTATAAAAGCTTCACTCATAAAACAAACCTCACAATACACCAGCGAATCCACACAGGAAAGAAACCATTCATCTGCACTGAGTGTAATAAAAGTTTCAACCAGAAAACAAGCCTCAGAGAACACCAGAGAATCCACACAGGAGTGAAACCATTCATCTGTAGTGAGTGTAATAAAAGCTTCAGTCAGAAATCAAGCCTCACAATACACCAGCGAATCCACACAGGAAAGAAACCATTCATCTGCTGTGAGTGTAATAAAAGCTTCACTCATAAACCAAGCCTCACAATACACCAGAGAATCCACACAGGAATGAAACCATTCATCTGCACGGAGTGTAATAAAAGCTTCAGGCAGAAGGGAAACCTCACAAAACACCAGAGAATTCACACAGGAATGAAACCATTCATCTGCACTGAGTGTAATAAAAGCTTCACTCATAAAACAAACCTCACAATACACCAACGAATCCACACAGGAATACATAGTAACATACATAGTAGATGACGGCAGAAAAAGACCTGCACGAAACCATTCATCTGCACTGAGTGTAATAAAAGCTTCACTCATAAAACAAGTCTCACAGAACACCAGAGAATCCACACAGGAATGAAACCATTCATCTGCAGTGAGTGTAATAAAAGAGAGCAATATGGCTGAGAGGACACAGGAGAATCTGCTCTATCGTGCCTTCTAAGCATAAGGGTAAGGTGAGATTTTATTCCCCTGAAGCCACCTCTATCCCTCTTGGTCAACTGAAGTTGGATTCATTTGTGCTCCCGCAGCGGGCAGGAAATGAGGGTGAGATCCCAGCTCAGTCCTGGATGCAGAGAGAGTCCCAGCTTTCGGGAGAGACATCTTTGTTCCCCTCAGACCAGGTTGCTCCACCACTTCGACAACAGCAGACTATAGAGGAGGCTGTGAAGACTCCGAAGAAAGATGTGACGTCTTCAGCAGCCGCTGTGGGGGATTCTCCTGGGTCAAACCACCGGGTCTTGTTTCTATCCCTTTTTGCTGGATGGATATTTTGGTTTGTTCACCCACTGGCACCCTTGGATCGTAATCCAAAATTACAACCCATTGATCCCATTACAATCTGCTACTAAAGGATTGCTGGAAGTACCCTCATTTAGGTTTATTAAGCTTACCATCTATCGAGAGTCTCTCTTTAGAAGTGCTGGACCAACTCTATGGAATGCTCTACCGGATTCAGTTTGCAATACATCATCTCATTTGGCTTCCAGAAAACTACTGAAAGCACATTATTTTGTACAAGTTTTCCCTAGATGAGGATGTGGACAGTACGCTCATAGTATACTCAGATATTATATGTGATCAGATTTGATATTTGATCTACAAAACTGTCCACTCTGCAGACTTCACTTACCTAAGAACCAAATGGTGGAACTCCTTAGCACCCAAAATAAGAAATATACAGGAATATACTAGATTCCGCAAAATCCTCAAATCGTTCCTATTCAAACAAACCTTCACAAAGAACGACCATATCTCAACAATTAATTATTACTTGAAGTGGTTATTACTCTATTTACCATTAACTTTCTCTTTGCTTCATGTACAATTTCTCATTCATAAAAGATTTTCTAAATGTTAAACATCCATCGCTATCCCAGTTTGTTTATGATATTGTATTGTAAAATTGAATTTATGCATTATTCTTTGTTATGTATCTTATACAGTTTATTGTAAGCCACATCGAACTCAAACTTGTTTGGGGTAATGTGGGATATAAATGTCATAAATAAATAAATCCATAATTAGCTCTTTGGACTACAAAAATGAGTGTGATTCCTTTTACCTTCAGGTGGGTCTCCCTTCTGGCTAACCTGTACCCGTATGTTTTAGGATCGGCTGAGACAAACTCTGTGATATGCTCACCCCTAGAGCTCTCACTCTTTAATTCACTTAAATTGTCACCCAAAGGTGGATTCCACTTACCCTCCTTGCTCACAAAAATTAGAGTATCGTGATAAAGACAGCGCTCTTGTAAAGCGTGAAAAGCCCTGTATAGTTCTAAACTGCATGCGCAGTTGTAAAAGAGGCTATGAAGATGTTAGTATTACCTGGTGGTGAACAAAATTCCTTTGTGCCGTTCCAGATGCCGCATTGTCGGCTATAAGATCGCAAGACGACATGGGTTTGTTCATGGGGAAACAGGTGCATATAGAGCTCATCGGGGTCTCTTGTGATGCTTGTGGCAGGTAGATTTCTTCTTTGGCCAAGAATAGTTTTGTTCACGGTTATCTGATCAGCATGTAAAAGCACACTTTCTTTCTGATAGAAATCATCTATGTACCTGTTTTGTTGTTCAGCATCAGTACACCGCTGAGGAAACCCCGATGCTTCCTGCTTTTGACGCAGATGCATGCTTATGAATTCTCAAAGAGGTGTGTAGACACATGCAACACAACAGAAACATGAGTTTACCATGCAGCCTAACAGGAGGGAACAACTTGGCTTATACAAGCCCGAAATAATCGAAGGGTCCAAAATTTTCATAGATGATTTAGGGGTGACCAATAGGATATTCTTTAGTTTTATTGACAAAAGAGTAAAGGCAGTTTAATGACGGCATAACCGTCAAGAAAGTAGTCGCCCATCTGCATTTCACCACCCTTTAGATAGTGCCTGATCTTTATGTGTTTTGTCCTCGGTGTATATTAGGCAGCGGATAGTGGCAGTTGAATATCTTTTGTTCTGCTGATGATAATCGTCGGTCAACGGCAGAGCTATGATTCTCAGTTGTAAGCACACCAACCTGAACATGGTCATACACACGGAACTGAATGTGATGATTTGGAACGGGTCTATACAATTTGTTAGGGTCGTTGCCCCACCCCACGGTATTTCTTCTACTTCTATCTCCTCAGTTTTGTCAGTCATTTCCATAATTTCCTCTCTATACAGGACACAGGCTTTTATAAAAATATAGACATCTTGCTTACATTAGAAGGCTAGAAGTCATAATCATGTTCTAGCTGTACCGTCATGTGAAAGGTTCTCTTTCATCGCGCATCATGCTCTCAACACCGTCCTACTTTTCCTCAGGCATTTCCCCCACCTAGTTTTGATTTTCCATGGTGTTAAAAAAGAGGACTATACCCTTTGCTACCTTCAAAGCCCATGGCTTGCAGGAGCTTGGTAAGCTTCATGGGGAGAAAATTTAGAGAATCTATGAAATGAATGACCAGTGCATCAACTCTGATTTGTGAAAGCTTACCACATTGCGCTAACAAACTCATATCCATCGTTTCCTGCAACAGCTGACTGATGATGAAATAACCATCGTAGCCTTTTGAATTCTGAGCTCCGAAAGTGTAGTTCTTGAACCACTTGTTAATGAAACAACTTCCGAACTCAGACAGTTTACCCCCTTGAGTTCCCAGTCATGCTCACGGTAAAGATCCGTTGCAAAGATGTAGTTGGGGATATGCAACCCTGTCTCCTGTATATATTCACAGTCTTAAATGATATACCTTTCATATGTTTTACGTCTAGCCAGCCTTGTCATATAGCATAAATGTTATTTGCCTTTCAGTACGGGATCACCGCACTGCAAACATTTTATGACTTTGCATTTGTGCTTTTTTTCTGTGTAAGAGTCGCAATTATTGCAAAATATTCTAGACAAGCATTCTCTCTCATTTTTGGATGTCAGGTTTGTATGTTTTAGACGTTCCTTACAGCCGGCAGTTAGGACACCTCTCTCTACCACCTGCCTGAACTGTACATCTGCGGAAGCTAGAAGAATGGTCTAAGGTTTGGCAATTAAAATTCAATGCGAAGAAATGCAAAGTGATGCACTTAGGGAGTAGAAATCCACAGGAGACGCATGTGTTAGGCGGTGAGAGTCTGATATGTACGGACGGGGAGAGGGATCTTGGGGTGATAGTATCTGAGGATCTGAAGGCGACGAAACAGTGTAACAAGGCGGTGGCTGTAGCTAGAAGGTTGCTAGTCTGTATAGAGAGAGGTGTGACCAGCAGAAGAAAAGAGATTTTAATGCCCCTGTATAAGTCGGTGAGGCCCCACCTGGAGTATTGTGTTCAGTTTTGGAGGCCGTATCTTGCTAAGGATGTAAAAAGAATTGAAGCGGTGCAAAGAAAAGCTACGAGAATGGTATGGAATTTGCGTTACAAGACGTATGAGGAAAGACTTGCTGACCTGAACATGTATACCCTGGAGGAAAGGAGAAACAGGGGTGATATGATACAGACGTTCAAATATTTGAAAGGTATTAATCCGCAAACAAACCCTAGGGCTCCTCAGTGACTGAACATGAATACTCCCTGACTGCCTTTATCCCTGGCCCAGCCTCATCCATATCTTTAGTTTAATTGCAAAAGTTCCCTTTTTGATTTGTTCTAATTTGTCCTTAGGTGTTCAGTTTAGAGACTATATGAAGGCTATTTCTAATCAGTTGAATTTGAGAGGAAATCAGAGGTTTTGAAGGTTATTTGCACCTTTGGAAACACATGGTGAGATTTAGATGAAAGATAGTGTTAATTAAAGAAGCAAGGTGGAGTCGTCGGAAATTATGGTCAGACCTTCAGATTTAAGACTGACAAACTTTCCAAAAGTTTTCTGATTTTGGCATTGAAGGTTCCAGCGACATCAGATCCTTCAAGGTTTATTATCTTCCAAGTTCTAAGAAGAAAACATGCCCCAAACCATGTGGAGTGTCCACGGACAGTCTAGGCTTAACTAATTTCCTTGAGAGATGGGACACCGAAGTGGTTCAGCTAGCCTTGGATTCAGATAGAAAATGGCTCATGAAATTCTTTTTCAAAAATAGAGATTTGTAATTTATGAATTGCAGGTTCATATGTTTCTTGATGTATCTTGGGTTACTCAAAGGAAGAGGAAACAATTTGTATTGCTGAAGCTGCAGGTGTTGCAAATGGGCCTCGATCATCCTTCAGTATCTACATTAGTGTTTTCTTACTCTGCAAGGAGTTCAATATTTTTTGATCCTGCACATCTTTCAACATTTGTAACTTGCAGCTCTGAAATGGACCCTAGGGCTTCTCAGTGACTGAACATGAATACTCCCTGACTGCCTTTATCCCTGGCCCAGCCTCATCCATATCTTTAGTTTAATTGCAAAAGTTCCCTTTTTGATTTGTTCTAATTTGTCCTTAATCTCTTCTCCATAAATGTGGACTAAAAACATTGTATTCTTTGTTTTTTTATTTCTGGATCACAATTAACTTTTCTGTCTCTTTTTTTATAAATCATCTACGGAGAAGCCCCGAGTTACATGACAGACTTGATCGACTTACCAATTAGAAATACATCCGAATCAACACAATATTATCTAAATCTGCACTACCCAAGCTGCAAAGGACTTCAATATAAAACAACTTACGCATCTAGTTTTTCCTACATAAGCACACAACTGTGGAACCCATTACCAAAAGCCTTGAAAACGACGTACGACCACTTAAACTTCCGAAAATCACTAAAAGCCAACCTGTTTAAAAAGGCATACCCTACCGATTCAACTGAAATGCCTAATCTCTGCAACACAACCAAACTAAAGCATGTAATGGATGTAACACAACTCTTCCGTTCTCTGATTCCCTAATGTGGCTGTGCCACATGAACTTGATCTTACCACATCATCACCCTGTATTTGTTCACACCGGAGCCTGCAAAGGCCTCTCCAGTACTATGTAAGCCACATTGAGCCTACAAATATGTGGGAAAATGTGGGATACAAATGTAACAAATAAATAAATGATGTGATTTCTTATATAATTCAAAGTGTATTAATAAATAGTTAAAAAAAATATATACAGACTTGAAATTCATCACACATATATACAGCAAACTTTTGTCCCATGCAATGGGCCTAGCACTCTCTCCACCTGCTGTTAACTCTACCTGCGAGCTGTGCAATTCTGGTCACTAGATATCAAAAAAGATCTAGCTAAACGTTAAGGGTACAGAGGAAGGCGATGAAAATGATAAAGGGGATGGGATGACTTCCCTGTGAGGAGATGCTAAAGCTGTGCATCTTTCAAAACAGGGGGGTAAATGTGGACAAATGCAAAGTGATGCACATTAGGGAAGAACAATCCAGATCATAGTTACCTGATGCTAGGTGTCATCTACGGCTGAGGAAGCGCTGTTTCTAGTCCTCAGTCAGAGGAATCACGGCTGGGGTTCCCTCACTCCATGTTCCTGCCAGGTGGATATTCTCATGCGGTTCCACGTTCATCGATCCTCTGCCCCACGCCACGAGGTCAGGCCTGGCCTAGAAGTGTGCACCGGGTTGGAGGCAGTGCATTCGCTGAGGATTGGCGCGTCTGCCCGATATTCTTCAACCGCCACTTTCATCTGATAAGTCGCTAGAGCTACTGTCCATCATTGAAGTGATCACGATCCACCACCGCTTCTTTGATTCGAATGGCAACGATGGACACCCTAAGCATCAGGACCACATGTTAGTGTCCACTTGAGCGTGCTGCTGCCTTAACGGTGAGATTGAAACAGCGTGCGAATTAAAAAAAATCAAATCAGGGTCTCATAACGAGCATTGCTTTCACCACCAGTAAGACCACTACTAGTACTTTGATGATCATCACTCTTGACCATTGCAACAATCCTAACAAATTATGAACAGCTTTTTTTTGTAACAAAGGCCAAGTATAGATGGTGTTAGGTGGCTTGTAACTGCTGTGAAGAGACTCAAGATCTGCATTTTTTATTGACTAGATTTGTATATTGATTAATCAAATTTAGATGGTTTTGTATACTGTTTAGTCAAATCCAGATAGCTTGTAACTAAGTGGAGTGACTCAAGATCTGGATCCTACTACTGTCTAGTATATATTGCTTAGTTAAGGTCACAAAGAGGTGTCGTCGTCGATAATACACTGAAACCTTCTGCTCAGTGTGCTGCTGTGGCTAAGAAAACGAATAGAATGTTGGGTATTATCAGGAAAGGTATGGAAAACAGGTGTGAGGATGTTATAATGCCATTGTATCACTCCATGGTGCGACCACACCTTGAGTATTGTGTTCAATTCTGGTCGCTGCATCTCAAGAAAGATATAGTAGAATTGGAAAAGGTGCAGCAAAGGGCGACTAAAATGATAGCAGGGATGGGACGACTTCCCTATGAAGAAAGACTAAGGAGGCTAGGGCTATACAGCTTGGAGAAGAGATGGCTGAGGGGAGACATGATAGAGGTATATAAAATAATGAGTGGAGTGGAACAGGTGGATGCGAAGCGTCTGTTCACGCTTTCCAAAAATACTAGCACTAGGGGGCATACGATGAAACTACAGTGTAGTAAATTTAAAACAAATCAGAGAAAATTTTTCTTCACCCAACGTGTAATTAAACTCTGGAATTCGTTGCCGGTGAAGGTGGTTAGCTTAGCAGAGTTTAAAAAGGGGTTGGACGGTTTCCTAAAGGACAAGTCCATAAACCGCTACTAAACGGACTTGGAAAACTCCAAAATTCCAGGAATAACATGTATAGAATGTTTGTACGTTTTGGAAGCTTGCCAGGTGCCCTTGGCCTGGATTGGCCGCTGTCGTGGACAGGATGCTGGGCTCGATGGACCCTTGGTCTTTTCCCAGTATGGCATTACTTATGTACTTATATGTATTAATTGACTCATTCTGTAGACTTCTGATCTTTATTGATACCTCTGCATCATATTGCCTTTCACTGAATTATTTTATTTTATTTTATTTTTATTATATCTGTACCCCACGCTTTCCCACTCGTAGCAGGCTCAATGCGGCTTACATATTATATACAGGTACTTATTTGTACCTGGGACACTCTCTATCTCAGTTGATAACACCCTTATCGTCCCCGTCTCATCTGCCCGCAACTTCGGAGTCATCTTCGACTCCGCCCTCTCCTTCTCTGCACATATCCAGCAGATAGCCAAGACCTGTCGCTTCTTCCTCTATAACATTAGCAAAATTCGCCCTTTCCTTTCTGAGCACACCCCCCGAACTCTCATCCACTCTCTACTACTACTACTTGACATTTCTAAAGCGCTACTAGGGTTACGCAGTGCTGTACAATTTAACATAGAAGGACAGTCCCTGCTCAAAGGAGCTTACAATCTAAAGGACAAATGTCAAATAGGGGCAGTCTAGATTTCCTGAAAGGTATAAAGGTTAGGTGCCGAAAGCAACATTGAAGAGGTGGGCTTTGAGCAAGGATTTGAAGATGGGTAGGGAGGGGGCTTGGCGTAAGGGCTCAGGAAGTTGATTCCAAGCATAGGGTGAGGCGAGGCAGAATGAGCGGAGCCTGGAGTTGGCGGTGGTGGAGAAGGGTACTGAGAGGAGGGATTTGTCCTGTGAGCGGAGGTTACGGGCGGGAACGTAAGGGGAAATGAGGGTAGAGAGGTAATGAGGGGCTGCAGACTGAGTGCATTTGTAGGTAAGAAGGAGAAGCTTGAACTGTATGCGGTATCTGATCTCATTACCTCTCGCCTTGACTACTGCAACCTACTCCTCACTGGCCTCCCACTTAGCCATCTGTCCCCCCTTCAGTCCGTTCAGAACTCTGCTGCACGTTTTATCTTCCTCATGGACCGATATACTCATATCACCCCTCTCCTCAAGTCACTTCACTGGCTTCCGATCAGGTACCGCATACAGTTCAAGCTTCTCCTACTAACCTACAAATGCACTCGATTTGCAGCCCCTCCTTACCTCTCTACCCTCATCTTCCCTTACGTTCCTACCCGTAACCTCGCTCTCAAGACAAATCCATCCACTGCCAACTCCAGGCTCCGCCCTTTCTGCCTCGCCTCACCCTATGCTTGGAATAGACTCCCTGAGCCCATACGCCAGGCCCCCTCCCTGCCCATCTTCAAATCCTTACTCAAATCCCACCTCTTCAATGTCGCCTTCGGCACCTAACCACGTTACCTCTATTCAGGAAACTAGACTGCCCCAACTTGACATTGTAAGCTCCTTTGAGCAGGGACTGTCCTTCTTTGTTAAACTGTACAGTGCTGCGTAACCCTAGTAGCGCTCTAGAAATGTTAAGTAGTAGTAGTAGTAAGTGACTTGCCCAGAGTCACAAGGAGCTGCCTGTGCCTGAAGTGGGAATCAAACTCAGTTCCCCAGGACCAAAGTCCACCACTTCTCCACATTACTAACTGTAATATCAAAATTGAGTATTGCAACGCAATTGAAAAATCTTCTTCAAAATTAATAACACAACTGAGAAAATCGATCTCAATAACCCCACAGTGTGTACTTCAACTACCGAACACTATCAATCAAACATCCCTTATGAAATAATACCAAGATAAATATTACTAAACTACTCTTCGCCATCTACTCACCCTAATTCGTCACATACTAACCACCCCTCTATCTGAAACTAATAGCATTCCCATAATACACCTGCCCCATCAACCAGCCAGACACAATACATACCGCCATAACCACAATAATAACCAAAATAATGGAATCATCACCTCACTTGAACAAAATCAAGATAAAAGGAAAAAAGGGACATAATAAACCTCCACCATCAGTAAATAGACATCTAAGAAAAATCAACATAATCTCAAACCTAACTGATCCCTTCCAAATAATCCGATTAGGGTATACAAATGTCAGATCTGCTGTTAATAAAACAACTTCAAGAACAGATTGGATCACTGATGACAACCTAGATCTAGTAATCATAGTAACATAGTAGATGACGGCAGAAAAAGACCTGCATGGTCCATCTAGTCTGCCCAAGATAAACTCATATCTTGAATTTGTACCTGTCTTTTTCAGGGCACAGACCGTATAAGTCTGCCCAGCAGTATTTCCCGCCTCCCAACCACCAGTCCCGTCTCCCATCACCGGCTCTGGTACAGACCATATAAGTCTGCCCTCCCCTATCCTCACCTCCCAACCACCACCCCCTCTTCCCCCCACCTGCTCCGCCACCCAATTTCAGCTAAGCTTCTGAGGATCCATTCCTTCTGCACAGGATTCCTTTATGCCTATCACACGCATGTTTGAATTCTGTTACCGTTTTCATCTCCACCACCTCCCGCGGGAGGGCATTCCAAGCATCCACCACCCTCTCCGTGAAAAAATACTTCCTGACATCTTTTTTGAGTCTGCCCCCCTTCAATCTCATTTCATGAAGGGGGGCAGACTCAAAAAAGATGTCAGGAAGTATTTTTTCACGGAGAGGGTGGTTTCATCAATGAAACTTGGATTCACGATCAAAATGACCCAATATTACTGGATCTCTGCCCACCCGGCTACAAAATTACCCACTGGTCAAGAAAGGGAAAGAGAGGAGAAGGCATTGCATTAATTTACAAATCTTATCTCACAGCAACAACTAAAGCCGCATCCATAACACCACAACTCGAAATTGCCTCCATTAGTATAAACCATTCCACCTTGCTTGACCATTTAAATATTATTTTGTTTTACAGACCTCCAGGAAATTGGCAAGAATGCCAACCACATTTCATGGACTTCATTTTTAATGCCCGTGTATCTAATTCTAATCTTCTAATATTAGGGGATATAAACTTGCACCTAGAAGACCATAACACAAAGAATACCCGAGAATGTAAGGACTTTCTCCACTTATGGGAATTTAATTGGATTAATACTCAAGCAACGCATATGTTAGAAAATAGACATTTAGTGTTATAGAAGAATCTTGGACAACATGATAATGAAAAAACATAATAGTATAACAAGAAGGATTTTGGGTAACAAGATAATGATATAACGTGATAGTAATACAATGGCGAAGAAAAAATCTGGTCCAGAAACATGAACGTAAAACTTACAACACAAGAGGCCAAATTGACCCGGTACAATTCTGGCAAC
The DNA here is from genome assembly GCF_901765095.1 of Microcaecilia unicolor. Classification (NCBI taxonomy): domain Eukaryota; kingdom Metazoa; phylum Chordata; class Amphibia; order Gymnophiona; family Siphonopidae; genus Microcaecilia; species Microcaecilia unicolor. Next base: position 83,813 of record NW_021963109.1, on the reverse strand, counting down.
AGTTCTACACGAATGTATGGTCAGTACAAATAGCTTCCATTCAATATCTCCTAAACTGGGACAATAGATGTAGAAACACACTTGACACTGTTGGAGGAGGCACAGAGAAGGCCTCCAGTATTCAATGTACAGGGAGAGATGGAGATTTCTCCCCTTCTGATCATGAGAACAGTTATTGCTGGAAGCAATTCACTCTACCCCCCTCTTGACCATGACCCTCCCATAAGTGTGGACAGGCCTCAGGGAATTTGGGCGACAGAGTTCTTTTCCATGTCTTTTGTAGGGGGCCACTTCAAGGCAAGAGAGAATGACTTTTCTGTATTGTTCTGTCTAGAACAATAGATCAAATATTGTATCTCACAAAAAGGAGAAACAGACCTCTGGAGCCAGGTAGCAATAGCTTTTATTACGTATTTCTTTGAACACAAGAGAATCTATGTTCTGACATGTCTCCAAACACAGGGTCTGGGCTGTCAGGAGAGAAATGTAACACCTCTAAAGGGAGCAGTTAAACTCTTGCCTCCTCTCTTTAGAATAAGGATAAGGAAAATACTGAGACAAAAGACCAAAAGTTCTGACAAATAGATTCTTTTGTGGGAAAACTGTAAATGTGACCAGAAGAGAGATAATGATCCAAACATTTTGACAACAAATCCATCTTCTAAAGAAATGCAAACATATGCTATGTACTTCTTTGTTGATACTATAAACAAAGAGATCCTGACTGTACCTGCAAGATGCTAACTGGGGGGGGGGGGGGGGGGGGGGGGGGGGGGGGGGGACCTCCCCTCCCTCCCTCTTACTCATTTGTACTGTAAGGAAAAAAACCCTATATAAACTTTTCTGTAAGACAGGAAAGAGGTCAGCGTACATCTCTTTTGGCCCCACGCCAGGGAGACTGAAAGAATGTCCTGACCTTTTCCACTGAATTTCCATTTCTGTATACTGTACCTATAGAGTGTGCTTTTTCTAGCAAAAAAGGTGCCGGTACTCAAATGTTAGGCCACCCTTCAGGAGTGAGGTGATCAATGAAGGACCCAGCCCACAATAGCCAGGCCCCCTGCAACCAGTCACAGAATCTAGGACAAGGTGGAATTGGTGGGTAGAGCCTGAGATCTTTCATTAAAACTTGAGGACCATGGGCCAATTTTAGCAGACAATGGAAAAGGTGCCGGTACTCAGTACCCCCAAGTACCCCCTCAAAAAAGCCCTGTACAAGACTATTTTTTCCTAATTTTGGTAAAGGATAAACCTGTATTAACCCCAAGAAGCTTCTTTTGGTTCTTTTTGGTTCTAGTTGTTATTGTTTTAGTAGACTTTACCAGCTGACCAGGGTTCTAAGATACCAGTTGGAGAATTTGTCTGTGTAAGTAGTGCTGGTTCTGTTGGGCTCTGGGACGCAGCATGAAAAGGCACAAACAACAGAATAGCACCATCACAAACAAGAACATCACGTAGACACAGTTCACTACCTTGGTTTAATGATGACTTGAAAAAACGAAAAACCCAGGTGAGAAGACTTGAACGAACATGGAACAAAAGGAAAGATGACTGCTAAGACAATACAAATATACAATTAGACAAGATAAAAGATCATATTACAAATCCAAAATTGGGCCAGAATATAAGGATACACATAAGCTATTCCACTCCGGTTACCACAACCAATACAGATACCCCATCAGCAAATGAATTAGCTACTTCCACGAGAAAATAATCAAGGCACGATCCACCCTACCACTTAACTCAAACGATTATGAAAAATTCATCAACTGTTTGGACCCTACTACTGATAAATACCCAGCTGACCGAATCTGGACAAATTTTGACTTATTGAAGGAAGAAAACAATCACCCAAGTGATCAACAAATTTACCAAGTTCCATTGCAAATTAGATATATGCCCTAGTTACTTAATAAAAACTGCCCCTCAACGTTTTATAACAGACCTTACCTACTACCTAAATTACATGCTTCCACACAGATTTTTTCCAATGGACAAAGGTAATATACTACTAACACCTAATCCCGCCTAGCAAGGACTACAGCTCCCAGAGTGCACTCTGAGCCACACAGTAATTCCTTGTAGGAAGGACTACAGCTCCCAGAGTACATTGTGACCCTCCCACACAGTAATCCCTCCTAGGAAGGACTACAGCTCCCAGACTGCACTGTGACACTCCCACAGTTATCTCTCCTAGGAAGGACTACAGCTCCCAGAGTGCACTTGAAACTCCCACACAGTAATCCCGCCTAGCGAGGACTACAGCTCCCAGAGTGCACTCTGAGCCACACAGTAATCCCTTGTAGGAAGGACTACAGCTCCCAGAGTCCACTATTACCCTTCTAGGAAGGACTACAGCTCCCAGACTGCACTGTGACACTCCCACAGAGTTATCTCTCCTAGGAAGGACTACAGCTCCCAGAGTGCACTCTGAGCCACACAGTAATGCCTTCTAGGAAGGACTGCAGCTCCCAGAGTCCACTATGACCCTTCTAGGAAGGACTGCAGCTCCCAGACTGCACTGTGACACTCCCACAGAGTTATCTCTCCTAGGAAGGACTACAGCTCCCAGAGTGCACTGTGACACTCCCACAGAGTTATCTCTCCTAGGAAGGACTACAGCTCCCAGAGTGCACTCTGAGCCACACAGTAATGCCTTCTAGGAAGGACTGCAGCTCCCAGACTGCACTGGGACACTCCCACAGAGTTATCTCTCCTAGGAAGGACTACAGCTCCCAGAGTGCGATGTGACATTCTTACACATTAATCTCTCCTAGGAAGGACTACAGCTCCCAAAATGCACTTGAAACTTCCACCCAGTAATCCCTCCTAGGAAGGACTACATCTCTCAGAGTGCACTGGGACTGTTCCACATAGTAATGCATCCTAGGAAGGACTACAACTCCCAGAGTGCACTATGACAGTCTTGTACAGTAAACCTTTCTAGGAAGGACTACAGCTCCCAGAGTGCACTGTGACACCCCCACACAGTAATGCCTTCTAGGAAGGACTACAGCTCCCAGAGTGCAGTGTGACATCCCCTTGTAGGAAGGACTACATCTCCCAGAGTGCACTGGGACTGTTCCACATAGTAATACATCCTAGTAAGGACTACAACTCCCAGAATGCACTATGACAGTCTTGTACAGTAAACCTTTCTAGGAAGGACTACAGCTCCCAGAGTGCACTGTGACACCCCCACACAGTAATGCCTTCTAGGAAGGACTACAGCTCCCAGAGTGCAGTGTGACACCCCCACACATTAAACCCTTGTAGGATGGACTACATCTCTCAGAGTGCACTGGGACTGTTCCACATAGTAATGCATCCTAGTAAGGACTACAACTCCCAGAATGCACTATGACAGGCTTGTACAGTAAACCTTTCTAGGAAGGACTACAGTTCCCAGAGTGCACTCTGACCCTTCTAGGAAGGACTACATCTCCCAGACTGCACTGTGACACTCTCACACAGTAATCCCTCCTAGGAAGGACTACATCTCTCAGAGTGCACTGGGACTGTTCCACATAGTAATGCATCCTAGTAAGGACTACAACTCCCAGAATGCACTCTGACCCTCCCACACAGTAATGCCTTCTAGGAAGGACTACATCTCCCAGAGTGCACTCTGACCCTCCCACATAGTAATGCCTCCTAGGTAGGACTACAACTCCCAGAGTGCACTCTGACCCTCCCACACAGTAATGCCTTCTAGGAAGGACTACAGCTCCCAGAGTGCACTCTGACCCTCCCACATAGTAATGCCTCCTAGGAAGGACTACAACTCCAAGAGTGCGATGTGACTAGGGGAGGGACAGTGTGTGAGATAGCCAATAGGAGCCAGGATCTGCTAAGAGGCACGAATTTGGACCAATGAGGTGGCAGGAGGCAGTCTGATCCTTAGATTGGCGCAAATTTTGAGCCAATCCAGGGGCAGGAAGAGTGGAACAAAGAAGAAAAAAAGTTTTACAGTGCAGCAGAGGCACAAGAAGGCAATGGGCAGACAATGGAGATTGCAAGCATGGCTTGAGGGGAGAAATCAGACTCATGCAGAGGGACATGCTCGGGCAGGCTGGATGAGAATAAGATCCAATCAAGACAAGAAGAGGCAGCTGATGAGCTCCAGATGAAGAGAGAGCTGGTGAGTCCTGAAGAAATACGGGCACTCAGGCAGAGAGAGCAGCAGAGGGGAAAGAGAAGGGGGTCTGGAGTGTGTTGGGAGCAGTGCAGAGCTGAAGAGAGAGACGGCAGCTTGGTGAGGTCCCTGAATCCCAGAAGTCCCCCCAGCAAGCCTATCTAGGAAGGACTACAGCTCCCAGAGTGCAGTGTAACACTCCCACACAGTAATCCCTCCTAGGAAGGACTACAGCTCCCAGAGTGCAGTGTGACACCCCCACACAGTAATCCCTCCTAGGAAGGACTACATCTCTCAGAGTGTACTGGGACTGTTCCACATAGTAATGCATCCTAGTAAGGACTACAACTCCCAGAATGCACTATGACAGTCTTGTACAGTAAACCTTTCTAGGAAGGACTACAGCTCCCAGAGTGCACCCTGACCCTCCCACACAGTAATGCCTTCTAGGAAGGACTACAGCTCCCAGAGTGCAGTGTGACACCCCCACACATTAAACCCTTGTAGGATGGACTACATCTCTCAGAGTGCACTGGGACTGTTCCACATAGTAATGCATCCTAGGAAGGACTACAGCTCCCAGAGTGCACTCTGACCCTCCCACACAGTAATGCCTTCTAGGAAGGACTACAGCTCCCAGAGTGCACTCTGACCCTCCCACACAGTAATGCCTTCTAGGAAGGACTACAGCTCCCAGAGTGCAGTGTGACACCCCCACACATTAAACCCTTGTAGGATGGACTACATCTCTCAGAGTGCACTGGGACTGTTCCACATAGTAATGCATCCTAGGAAGGACTACAGCTCCCAGAGTGCACTCTGACCCTCCCACACAGTAATGCCTTCTAGGAAGGACTACAGCTCCCAGAGTGCACTCTGACCCTCCCACATAGTAATGCCTCCTAGGAAGGACTACAACTCCCAGAGTGCGATGTGACTAGGGGAGGGACAGTGTGTGAGATAGCCAATAGGAGCCAGGATCTGCTAAGAGGCACGAATTTGGACCAATGAGGTGGCAGGAGGCAGTCTGATCCTTAGATTGGCGCAAATTTTGAGCCAATCCAGGGGCAGGAAGAGTGGAACAAAGAAGAAAAAAAGTTTTACAGTGCAGCAGAGGCACAAGAAGGCAATGGGCAGACAATGGAGATTGCAAGCATGGCTTGAGGGGAGAAATCAGACTCATGCAGAGGGACATGCTCGGGCAGGCTGGATGAGAATAAGATCCAATCAAGACAAGAAGAGGCAGCTGATGAGCTCCAGATGAAGAGAGAGCTGGTGAGTCCTGAAGAAATACGGGCACTCAGGCAGAGAGAGCAGCAGAGGGGAAAGAGAAGGGGGTCTGGAGTGTGTTGGGAGCAGTGCAGAGCTGAAGAGAGAGACGGCAGCTTGGTGAGGTCCCTGAATCCCAGAAGTCCCCCCAGCAAGCCTATCTAGGAAGGACTACAGCTCCCAGAGTGCAGTGTAACACTCCCACACAGTAATCCCTCCTAGGAAGGACTACAGCTCCCAGAGTGCAGTGTGACACCCCCACACAGTAATCCCTCCTAGGAAGGACTACATCTCTCAGAGTGCACTGGGACTGTTCCACATAGTAATGCATCCTAGTAAGGACTACAACTCCCAGAATGCACTATGACAGTCTTGTACAGTAAACCTTTCTAGGAAGGACTACAGCTCCCAGAGTGCACTCTGACCCTCCCACACAGTAATGCCTTCTAGGAAGGACTACAGCTCCCAGAGTGCAGTGTGACACCCCCACACATTAAACCCTTGTAGGATGGACTACATCTCTCAGAGTGCACTGGGACTGTTCCACATAGTAATGCATCCTAGGAAGGACTACAGCTCCCAGAGTGCACTCTGACCCTCCCACACAGTAATGCCTCCTAGGAAGGACTACAGCTCCCAGAGTGCACTCTGACCCTCCCACATAGTAATGCCTCCTAGGAAGGACTACAACTCCCAGAGTGCGATGTGACTAGGGGAGGGACAGTGTGTGAGATAGCCAATAGGAGCCAGGATCTGCTAAGAGGCACGAATTTGGACCAATGAGGTGGCAGGAGGCAGTCTGATCCTTAGATTGGCGCAAATTTTGAGCCAATCCAGGGGCAGGAAGAGTGGAACAAAGAAGAAAAAAAGTTTTACAGTGCAGCAGAGGCACAAGAAGGCAATGGGCAGACAATGGAGATTGCAAGCATGGCTTGAGGGGAGAAATCAGACTCATGCAGAGGGACATGCTCGGGCAGGCTGGATGAGAATAAGATCCAATCAAGACAAGAAGAGGCAGCTGATGAGCTCCAGATGAAGAGAGAGCTGGTGAGTCCTGAAGAAATACGGGCACTCAGGCAGAGAGAGCAGCAGAGGGGAAAGAGAAGGGGGTCTGGAGTGTGTTGGGAGCAGTGCAGAGCTGAAGAGAGAGACGGCAGCTTGGTGAGGTCCCTGAATCCAGAAGTCCCCCAGCAAGCCTATCTAGGAAGGACTACAGCTCCCAGAGTGCAGTGTAACACTCCCACACAGTAATCCCTCCTAGGAAGGACTACAGCTCCCAGAGTGCAGTGTGACACCCCCACACAGTAATCCCTCCTAGGAAGGACTACATCTCTCAGAGTGCACTGGGACTGTTCCACATAGTAATGCATCCTAGTAAGGACTACAACTCCCAGAATGCACTATGACAGTCTTGTACAGTAAACCTTTCTAGGAAGGACTACAGCTCCCAGAGTGCACTCTGACCCTCCCACACAGTAATGCCTTCTAGGAAGGACTACAGCTCCCAGAGTGCAGTGTGACACCCCCACACATTAAACCCTTGTAGGATGGACTACATCTCTCAGAGTGCACTGGGACTGTTCCACATAGTAATGCATCCTAGGAAGGACTACAGCTCCCAGAGTGCACTCTGACCCTCCCACACAGTAATGCCTCCTAGGAAGGACTACAGCTCCCAGAGTGCACTCTGACCCTCCCACATAGTAATGCCTCCTAGGAAGGACTACAACTCCCAGAGTGCGATGTGACTAGGGGAGGGACAGTGTGTGAGATAGCCAATAGGAGCCAGGATCTGCTAAGAGGCACGAATTTGGACCAATGAGGTGGCAGGAGGCAGTCTGATCCTTAGATTGGCGCAAATTTTGAGCCAATCCAGGGGCAGGAAGAGTGGAACAAAGAAGAAAAAAAGTTTTACAGTGCAGCAGAGGCACAAGAAGGCAATGGGCAGACAATGGAGATTGCAAGCATGGCTTGAGGGGAGAAATCAGACTCATGCAGAGGGACATGCTCGGGCAGGCTGGATGAGAATAAGATCCAATCAAGACAAGAAGAGGCAGCTGATGAGCTCCAGATGAAGAGAGAGCTGGTGAGTCCTGAAGAAATACGGGCACTCAGGCAGAGAGAGCAGCAGAGGGGAAAGAGAAGGGGGTCTGGAGTGTGTTGGGAGCAGTGCAGAGCTGCATCCCTCTGTGTGAGTGTTTGCCTGTCCAGAGAGGAGAAAGCCGGCTGTGAGACTGTCCTGTAAAGAAGAGGCTTATGAGAAGCAGCCCCACAAGAAGAGACAGAGAGACAGCCCCCCCCCCCCCTTGCACTGAGTGCCCAGACAAGAAAAGAAACTGTGCTTTTTGAGTGCCTGCCTCAGGAGGGATCTAGCCCAGAAGCTTGCAGGTTTGAGCATCCACAAAGAGAGAGAGAGAAGAGGCATCCCCCGGCACTGAGTGGTCAGACTAAAAGTGAACACTGTGTTTTTTTGTTTATGCCTGCCTCCGGGGATCCAGACAAAAGCCTGCCTTGGGGAACAGCTGCCATGCCTATGCCTTGAGTCTTGTGAGTGCCTGCCTCTAGGGGAGTTAGTGTAGCCGTCCATCAGTGAGATTTGGGGTGGTTGTATAACAGAACAAAACAAAAGGGGTCATGTTTTGGGCGGGTTAGATAGAAATTTCCCCGCTTATCTGTTTTATTTGAATCTAGTTAGTCCACAAGTTCCTTGCCAAAGAAACTACTGATTGAGGTTAGCGCATACACCGAGCACAGAAAGTCAGGGTTTTCCTTTTTTGAGTTTTTTTTGAGTCAGAGCAGTAGGGGTCCCTGGACCAGTGGACTGACCTCCCCAACCGAAGAGGCGTGGAAGTGAAGAAGACTAAGGTACCCAACGCAAGAAAGCAGCGATGCTAGCGAAGATTTGATATACCGGTAATATTATTGTGTGCGCACAAATTGAAAACTATATATATCAGATCTGAGTACACTAATTAGTGCTGTGTACATGTGTGGGATGTTTTGGGTTACTGCAGATGTGGAGTTGGGGTCTTGATAGCTGTGATCCTTGGTGACTGTAATCGTAGTTTTAAAATTGTTATTGCCTTTATTTCCTTTGTGACTTATTTCAAAGCATTTAACATCTTGCACTAATTTTATTTAATACCATCAACCTGTAAAAATTGGTACCAACATTTAAGAAACATAACCAACAAGTGTTTCTATTTACTTTACCCTCTATTCATTTTATACATATGAGTTTATCTTGTTGGGCAGACTGGATGGACCATGCAGGTCTTTTTCTGCCGTCATCTACTATGTTACCCTTTAATAAAACCTTTAATATTTTTTCTTGCTAAATCCCTTGGTTGTGTGGAGTTTATTTGGGAACCCTATTTAAAACTGTGACACTCATGTATTTATTTTTTCCAATATTCAAATTCACCTGCTCCACGACTAGGGGGTTTACACTCGCTCTCTCTCTCCCTCTGACTGTCACTTTCTGCTTCCTGACACACATGCTCTGTCCTATACAAGCTATGACCCTTCTAGGAAGGACTACAGCTCCCAGAGTGCACTGTGACACTCCTACACAGTAATCCCTCCTAGGAAGGACTACAGTTCCCAGAGTGCACTGGGTCTGTCCCACATAGTAATGCATCCTAGTAAGGACTACAACTCCCAGAATGCACTTGACAGTCTTGTACAGTAAACCTTTCTAGGAAGGACTACAGCTCCCAGAGTGCACTGTGACACCCCCACACAGTAATGCCTTCTAGGAAGGACTACATCTCTGAGTGCACTGGGACTGTTCCACATAGTAATGCATCCTCGTAAGGACTACAACTCCCAGAATGCACTATGACAGTCTTGTACAGTAAACCTTTCTAGGAAGGACTACAGCTCCCAGAGTGCACTCTGACCCTCCCACACAGTAATGACTTCTAGGAAGGACTACAGCTCCCGGACTGCACTGTGACACTCTCACACAGTAATGACTTCTAGGAAGGACTACATTTCTCAGAGTGCACAATTCTCTCTGATTATGGGGTAAACAATCCTCCCGCACTTGTTTGACAAGTCTGGGTTGTCAAAAGGTGGTCTCCCTCCTCTTCCATCCCAGCGCATCCCAGAGGAGGCCACCTCCCTCCTCCAACTGAAGGTAGGGGGGTAGGGAAGGGCCGCTAGACCACCAGGTGGGGGGTGGGGATTGTCTCGTGACCTGCTGGGCCACCAGGAACATCTGAGGGATGCTGGAGACATGCTGGATCTCCAGCCCCCTGTTGCTGGGCAGGGGGTCGGGTCAAGGTTCCTGCGGGGGGCTGCTGCATTGGGGGGAATAGGGACCTGCTAGCATGCAAATGCATGCTGGACAGGGTTCACCATTCCTCCCCAATGGCGTAGGGTTTGCCACAGCCAGTGAGCCAATCTTTAGCGTGCTGGTCGCTGATCATTGGGGATGAATAGGTTTAGCTAAGAGCCCTGTTTTGCATGCATTTGCATGCTAGTTGCGTTCAGAGCCAGCAAGCGCATTGTTTCACGCGCTCGGTTTCTGTTATGGGGTGGTAGCAGTCTCTAGTGCCTGCGTTTGCTTCTGATCATCGGCCCAAAAGAGCTGTGGGGAGAGTGTATATGCAGTGTGTGTGTGGGGGGGGGATGGCTATGATGCTGTGAGTGCTGAGGATGTTGAGAGAACAGTGGAGGGTGTGGGTTGGGGGGTATTCTTAGAGAGCTGTGGAAGTATATGTGCTGAGATTACTGAGGGGATGGGATAATCAAGCCTGAGCTGGGAGACGGCTTAGGCGGAGTCAGTCCTGGAGAACAGAAGAGCTGGGTGTTAATGCCGGGTGGGGGGGGGAATTATACACAAAAAGCTACTACTACTACTTAACATTTCTAGAGCGCTACTAGGGTTACGCAGCGCTGTACAATTTAACATAGAGGGACGGTCCCTGCTCAAGGAGCTTACAATCTAAGAGACAAGTGAAGGGACAGTCCGATAGGGGCGGTCAAATTGGGGCGGTCTGGGTTTAGTGAACGGAAGAGTTAGGTGCCAAATGCAGCATTGAAGAGGTGGGTTTTAAGCAAAGACTTGAAGATGGGCAGGGAGGGGGCTTGGCGTAGGGGCTCAGGAAGGTTGTTCCAAGCATAGGGTGAGGCGAGGCAGAATGAGCGGAGCCTAGAGTTGGCGGTGTTAGAGGAGGGATTTGTCCTGTGAACGGAGGTTACGGGCGGGAACATAGGGGGAGATGAGGGTAGAAAGATAGTGAGGGGCAGCAGACTGAATGCATTTGTAGGTAAGAAGGAGAAGCTTGAATTGAATGCGGTATCTGATTGGAAGCCAGTGAAGTGACCGGAGGAGAGGGGTGATATGAGTAAATTGGTTTTGGCGGAATATGAGACGTGCCGCAGAGTTCTGGACAGATTGAAGGGGGGACAGATGGCTAAGTGGAAGGCCAGTGAGGAGTAAGTTGCAGTAGTCAAGGCGAGAGGTAATGAGAGCATGGACGAGAGTTCGGGTGGTGTATTCAGAGAGGAAAGGGCGAATTTTGAAGCTGAATTAAAAAAAAAATCTGCACAGTTACAACCCCAAAAACAAAGGCAGGAGCTGAAATCTAATGCATTCTGAGCACCTCCCTGTGTCCCTGACTGTGTTTCTGGTTTGTGTTTCAGATGCGGGTGACATTTGAGGACGTCTCTGTCTCTTTCTCCCAGGAGGAGTGGGAGTATTTAGATGAGGAGCAGAAGGAGCTTTGGAGGGAGGTGATGAAGGACAACTATGAGATCCTGATGTCTCTAGGTAAGGGTTTCCCGTTATTCTTAAAATCTCTTCTCAGGCACATTAAGTAGTGACTGGCAGTGGGTGAGTCTCACTACAGGATGCTGGTGTGACTGATAATGAGTGATGGCGAGATGACATTAGTACCTGGGGTGGGTCTGTTTCTAAGATTCTTCTGTTTTCATTGGAGTATTGTTTCGATTCCTGTCTGTAAAACCTTCAATAACTATGACTCTGGCATTCTTAGGGTATCCTATACTTTGTTTTTCACAATTTGTCACTCGGCGGGACTTGGGGGTGATTGTGTCTGATGACCTTAAGGTAGCCAAACAGGTAGAAAAGGTGACAGTCAAAGCCAGAAGGATGCTTGGGTGCATAAGGAGAGGGATGCAGTTCTGGAGACCACCCCTACAGAAGGATATAAACAGGATGGAGTCTGTCCAGAGGGCGGCTACAAAATTGGTAAGTGGTCTCCGTCATAAAACATAGAGAGACAGGCTCAACATGTACACGTGGGAAGAGAGGCGGGAGAGAGGGGATATGATAGAGATATTTAAATACCTCAGTGTCTGTCCAGTTTCTTGTGGAACCTTGGGGTTAGTGAGCCCTTGGGCCACTGCCGAGGGGCGGCAGCGGCAGGAGAATCACACAAACACAGACAAGGCAGAACAGACGTACCAGCAAACCCAGAACTGTAACTACCAGGCAGAGACTGCAGTCGAGGTAACTCAAGCTGGAGCAAGCAGGACAGGAATTCAGCCCAAACTTCACCTGCACTTGACCGCCGTTCCTCAGGAATTGAGCCCCTGGGTGCAGGTGGCCGGCAGGACTTACCGGCCAGGTCACTTCTAGAAAACACACCGGGGTTCCAGGCAGGCAGCAAGCAGCAGAATAAACCAGAAAACAAGCCGGGTCTGGGCAGGCAGCAGACAGAAGAATAAACCAGGAGACAAGCAGGGTCAAAGCCACAATCAGGAAATAGCACAGCAGCACTACAACTAACTCTCACCAAAGGAAACTCCTCTGAGGACCTCTTTTGCAAGGCAAACTAGAGAACTTCCCAGGTGATTAATAAAGGCAGCATACAAGGGAGTTCACCAGGTACGGGTACTGCTTAGTTACAAAAAACTCCCAAAACAATCTGGAAGGCTGGAAGATCCGGACCGGACCAGCATATCTGAGGATTTTCCGTAAGGAGGAGTTGTCCTCCTTTATATCTCAGGCGCTGGAAGCCCTGGATATAGAGTATCCTGAGGTTGCGGCTTCTCAGGCGGTCAACCCCAAGATGGCTAGTACCAGACGACCTTCTAAGGCCTTTCCGGTACATGAAGCTATTGAAGAGTTGATTTCGGCCCAGTGGGCGGATCCGGATGGGGGGCTGAAAGTAGGCAGGGCTATGGCCAGGCTGTATCCGGTTTCAGCGGAACGTTTAGAGCAGTTTGTTCTACCTAGGGGTGGATGCCCTGGTGACGGCGGTCACTAAGAAGACTACTCTTCCAGTGGAAGGTGGTATGGCACTTAAGGATGTGCAAGACAGATGGCTAGAGGCCTCTTTAAAACGTGCCTTTGAGGTGGCCGCTTTGACACTTGAAGCTTCTGTTTGTAGTTCTTATGCGGCTAGAGCTTGTCTCAGTTAGCTACATTCTGTCATGGATTTGTTTTCGGAGTCGGATATGTCGGACGCTCCTTAATTGCCCCTGATGGATATTGGGCTGGCGTACTTGGTGGATGCCTTGTATGATTTGGTCCATGCTTCGGCCAAACTCATGGCCTTGACCATTTCCTCTCAGCGTCTTCTGTGGCTCAGTCGTTGGGCCGTAGATATGGCCTCTAAGCAACGGCTCATTAAATTGACTTTCCGAGGGAAATTGCTTTTTGGAAAAGATTGTTAAAGATTTGGGGGATTCTAAATCTCAGCGTCTTCCGGAGGATAGACCCAAGTCTACATCCAGGCAGGGAGCATCGAGGTCACGTTTCAGAGAGATGCGACGGTATCGCCCGGGGTGGCCCAACGCAGCCTTTCATCGTCCTCGTTTTGGGCAGAATTCTTACTTTCGCAACGAGAAGCATCCAGCTGGATCCCCCTCTCGTCAGGGGGGCTCCTTCTCGGGCCTCCCAATGATGGGGCGCAGGTCTACTCAGGAGGAGAGCAGATCGGTGGTCAGCTTTCTCTGTTTCTTCCAGAGTGGGCCAGAATTACTTCGGACCAGTGGGTCCTCGATGTGGTGCGAGAAGGTTACAAGCTAGAATTCTTCTCTCCCGTCACAGACTTTTTTTCTGGAGTCCCGCTGTGTATCGCAGGCCAAGAGGACAGTGGTTCTGCAGTGTTTGCGAGACCTGCTAAGGATAGGGGCTATCGTGCCTGTTCCTCCTCTCAAAAGGCGCACAGGTCCGTACTCCATCTTCTTTGTGGTTCCAAAGAAGGAAGGGGCTTTTTGGCCTATTCTCGAGCTCAGAAAAGTAAACCAGTTTTTGCGAGTTCATCACTTCCGCATGGAGACATTAAGGGCAGTTATTGCTGCTGTTCAACCAGGCGAGTTATTGACGGCTCTCGATTTGAGGAAAGCTTACCTGCACATACCCATTTGGCAGCCCCATCAGAGATTTCTCAGATTTGCGGTGCTGGGTCAGCACTTCCAATTTCAGGCCCTTCCTTTCGGAATGGCCACTGCCCCATGCACTTTTTCCAAGGTCTTGGTGGTGGTGGCGGTGTTCCTTCGGAAGGAGGGGATTCGAGTGCATCCATATCTCGACGACTGGCTGATTCGGGCGACGACAGCAGAGGAAAGTCGAGTGGTCACCGACCGAGTGATTGCGGTGTTGCAATCCTTAGGTTGGGTGGTCAATATGGACAAGAGTCATCTGGTTCCTGATCAGAGTCTGGAGTATCTTGGAGTGCAATTCGATACAAAGCGGGGGAAGGTGTTTCTTCCCGACGGGCGAAGGATCAAATTGCTTTCTCAGGTACGGACCTTATTGAGTTGTTGCGCTCCCCGAGTGTGGGACTATGTTCAGCTCCTCGGTTCCATGACTGCGACCTTGGAGGTCATTCCATGGGAAAGGGCTCACATGCGGCCTCTTCAGAATTTCCTTTTGAGCAGATGGTTGCCAACATCGCTGGATTATCAACGACGCCTTCCTTGGTCGAGCCGGGCCAGGGACAGTCTCATGGGTGGCTCCGGTCAGCCAATTTGCAGAAGGGTGTTTCTCTGGCAGCTCCCAATTGGGTGATAGTCGTTACGGATGCCAGCCTTGCAGGCTGGGGAGCCCATTGTCTTCATCGAGTAGCCCAGGGATCGTGGACCCCTGAGCAGCGTTTCACCCCTCTCGAAGCGACTTGGCCGATAAATCGTGTGGAGTTGCGAGCAGTCGTGAATGCGCTGCGGAGTTTTCAGGACCTTCTGCAGGGGCAGGCGGATCGTGTATTCTCGGACAACACCATGACGGTGGTCTACATCAATCGGTAGGGGGGCACTCGCAGTCTTCCCTTGGCAGTGGAAGCGTCTCGTATTCTAGTATGGGCGGAAGCGCATGTTCAGAGTCTGTCGGCAGTGCACATTGCGGGTCAAGACAATGTTCAAGCGGATTTTCTCAGCCGGAGTCTTTTGGACGCAGCGGAATGGACGGTGTCGGACTCGGCTTTTCAGCTGATCTGTCAACGTTGGGGAAGACCAGTAATGGACCTCATGGCCATGGCTTGCAATTCCAAAGTTCCCCAGTTCTTCAGCCACAAACGGCAGCCAGGATCCGCAGGATTGGACGCTTTTCTCCAGCCATGGCCGGAACAACATCTACTGTATGTTTTTCCTCTGTGGCCTCTTATAGGGAGAGTTCTTTGCCACATAGGGTGGCATTGGGGGCCGGTCGTTCTAGTGGCCCCAGACTGGCCCCGATGGCCGTGGTATGCAGATCTCGTTCGAGCACTCTCAGGGCCACCATTGCGCCTTCCGGTGACTCCCGATCTGCTGCATCAAGGGCCTGTTCAGATGGAAAATCCCTCCCACTTTGGTCTTACGGCCTTGACTATTGAGAGGCGGCTGCTGAGGAAGAAGGGATTTTCAGGACCAGTCATTGCCACTCTTTTGGGGGCACGGAAGCAGTCTACTTCAGCAGCGTACGCGCGAGTGTGGGAAGCTTTCTCGGGATGGTGTGCTTTACATGCTGAATCGCCTTTTTGGGCGGACATTCCGGTTATTCTGGAGTTTCTTCAGGATGGTCTTCAAAAGGGATTGGCATATAATTCAAAAACCAAAAAACAGCCAAACACAATCTGAAAGGGTTGTGTAGAGTGAACAATAACAGGCAAGTGGGAAATACCCTCAGAAACCAAGGTCTCCACCAAGGTCTGACCACCAAGACACTGATATCTATATAAGATTTTTGTGTCCGTGATCTAATCTCTTTCATGGGGTAAAATTTCCCACCTGTTCGCAATCAAGACTGTTCATAATAGAACCAATACTCCAATAATTAAAGTGGGTGAAACGACCTGGGCCCTGTTGAATGAAAGTCAACAGTTGGACTGTGGGGTTTTCAAGCCAGCAATGAGAAAGCTAAGTTTATTTATGCTATGTTGCAGCTTGGAAAGATTTCATACTCTCAAATGTTTTGGAGTATTGGTTCTATTATGAACAGTCTTGATTGCGAACAGGTGGGAAAATTTACCCCATGAAAGAGATTAGATCACGGACACAAAAATCTTATATAGATATCAGTGTCTTGGTGGTCAGACCTTGGTGGAGACCTTGGTTTCTGAGGGTATTTCCCACTTGCTTGTTATTGTTCACTCTACACAACCCTTTCAGATTGTGTTTGGCTGTTTTTTTAGTTTTTGAGATATTAGATTACTGTTTTTGTACAATTATTGGTATATAATTCCCTTTGAGTCCAGGTGGCCGCGCTAGCTTGTTTTAGGGGCAAACTGGACGGTTCCTCTTTAGCAGCTCGTTCTGATGTGGTTCGTTTCCTATGCGGGGCTTTTCGGCTTTGGCCTCCTCTGCGGCAGCCGTGCCGGCATGGCATTTGAATGTGGTACTGCGAGCCCTCCAGGCCCCACCGTTTGAGCCATTGAATAAGGTTTCTGAGAAGGATCTAACACTTAAGACAGTGTTTTTGGTGGCCATTGCTTCGGCTAGGAGGATTTATGAAATTCAGGCTGTCTTCCAGAGATCCTTTTTTGCAGTTTTCTGAAGCAGGGGTGTCGATCCAGATGGTGCCGTCGTTTCTACCTAAAGTGGTTTTGGCTTTCCATGTCAATCGGGCGGTTTATCTTACGTCTTTTTGAAGAGAGGATTATCCGGGAGCGTTTGCCTCGCTACTTTTACTGGACGTGCGGAGAGCCTTGTTTCAGTACTTGTGATCTCTAACGAGTTTCGACGCTCGGATCATCTCTTTGTGCTCTTGTCGGGATCAAAAAGAGGTGAGGCAGCTTTTAAGGCTTCCGTTGCTCACTAGATTATGGAAGCCATTGGAGCGGCGTATCTGGTACAAGGGCGGGCGTCTCCAGTGGCCCTGAAGGCGCATTCTACTCGGGCACAGGTGGCTTCTTGGGCGGAGGCGGAGGCCTTGTCTCTGGAAGAGATTTGTTGGGTGTCTATTTGGGCGTCCCGTCATACTTTTGTGAAGCATTACAGGCTAGATGTGTCTGCTCGGTAGGATGTGAGTTTTTTTTTTTGGGGGGGGGGAGTGTTGGCGCAGGGAGTGGAGCGTCAGCTTCCCACCCTACTTAAGGAATGCTTTGGTACATCCCACTAGTTCCTGGATTCCATTTGCTGTGAGTGACAAGGAAGGTAAAATTATATCTTACCTGATAATTTTCTTTCCTTTAACGCAGCAGATGAATCCAGGATTCCTCCCTAGTTCAGCCGACGTTTTTTTCATTTTCCGCGCAATGTGGCTATTTTTTCCTTCTGGATTCTCTTTTGCAGAGTTCAGACAGATATGGGAACACGGAAAGGATTCCAATTTCTAGATTAAGTTGCAGTTATTTCAAAGTTCTTATTTGGTTCTCTGTTTTTCATAGTGAGGATGGTTTCTGGTTATTATTGGTTTCATATTTTTGGCCTTGGCAAATGCCTACGAATGACATATTGAGGAAGGAGCCCCCTCGGCACATCGACCCTCCCCCCCGGAGTGCATTCTTACCAGTGGCGTAGGAAAGGGGGCGGGAGGGCCGGTCCACCCCGAGTGCACGTCACTGGGAGCTGCGTCGGCTCCGCTGGTTCCCTGCGCTCTCTGCCCCGGAACAGGAAGTAACCTGTTCCAGGGAAGAGGGAGCAGGGAACCAGCGGAGCCGAAGCAGCTCCCAATGATGTGCACTCTGGGCGGACCATCCCCCCTTCCTACGCCACTGCTCCACCTGTTGGTAGGGGACTTAACCCACTAGTTCCTGGATTCATCTGCTGCGTTAAAGGAAAGAAAATTATCAGGTAAGAGAGAATTTTACCTTCTGTAACAAATGTATGATTGGCTAATGGTGAATCTCTTCCTGTGAACTTCAGGATCAGGTAACGCCCAAATTAGTTTATCTGGGGAACAAGCACCTTGAAGGTTTAGCCTTGCATCTTGCAGCCTGTCTGATAAAGAGCAGTGTTAGGTGTCAGGTTCTCAGGTTCAGAGCCCGCGGGGACGGGCACTGGAGCAAACGTGAGCCGTTGGGCTGCTGACGAGGAGTGACAGCAGCAGGCAAAACCCACCAGCCAGCACTGGGCTAGCACACTGGCACAGGCAAGGACTGCCGGCGCCGCCCAGCGAGCCAGAACACACGGACTGTAACCCCCTGGACTGGAGGACACCGGACTGGTCCGCACTGGACTGGAACCCACCGGACTGGAACCCACTGGACCGGAACACACTGGACTGGAGTACACTGGACTGGTCCATACAGCTTCACCTGCACTTAGCCACTGTCCCCCAGGAGTTGAGCCCCTGGGTTCAAGCGGCCGGCAGGACTTACCGGATACAGGATAACACAGGGACCAGGATATTAGAACAAGCTTGAAACAGAAGTGCCCCTAGGTCCTGAACTAACAGGGGTGCTCCTAACAGTAAACCAACAGAAGTGCACCTAAGAACTAAACTAACAAAAGAATTCCTAAGCACTAAACTAACAGAAGTGCTCCTAAGAACTAAACTAACAAAAGAATTCCTAAGCACTACACTAACAGAAGTGCTACTAAGCACTACACAACCAGAAGTGCTTCTGACAGCACCAACAGGGAAAGCAGGGGAGCCACAAGGAGAAAGCAGGAAAGCTAAACACATAAACTAACAGAGGTTCTCCTAAGCACCAAGCTACAGTAGTGCACCACAGCACTAAACAAACACAGGTGCTCCTAAGCACCAAGCTACCAGAAGTGCTCCTAAGCACTCCACTAACAGTGCTTCTAACAGCACCAAAAGGGAAAGCAGGGGAACCACAAGGGAAAAAGCAGGGAAGCTAAACACATAAGTCACAAGTGCACACTGCACCAACACTGACCTGGACCCAGTGGCGTACCGGGGGGGGCGGTCCGGCCCGGGTGCATGCCACTGGGGGGGTGCCGCGCGCCTGTCGGCACTTTGTCTTCATGCTCCCTCTGCCCCGGAACAGGTTACTTCCTGTTCTGGGGCAGAGGGAGCATGAAAATGAAGAGCCGGCAGGCGCGCGGCACCCGGGGGGGATTTCGCCAGGGGATCAGGGTTTTTTATCGCCGGGGGGGGGGGGGCATCGCACGGTTCCGGGGGGGGGGGGGGGGCGCTGCTCCCAGGGGGGGCAGAGCGCATCGGCGATCCGCCCCGGGTGTCAGCCCCCGTAGGAACGCCACTGCCTGGACCTATAGCAAATGTTGCAAAGGCCCTGAAGGGAAGAGCACCACTTCCTTATCAAGGCCCTGCCTGAAGATGTCACAACTACCAGACACAGGCAGCCAGCATACTGAAACACAGAGAGGCTTAACCCACACAGCTGCAGTATAGCGAAGCAATTAGAGTCATGCTGCAGGAAGCAGGCAGCACAGAGAGACAGAGCTAGCTCAGAAAGGACAGACAGAAGAAACAGAAGCCAGCTAAGAAGCTGACCCCCAGAAATAAGGTAAGTCGGGGAGGGGTCACGGCCACAATCGTGACAATAGGGATAAACAATATCTATGTACAAAGACCAAAAGGTGCTTTTAAATATCAACTTGAATATAATCATATATTCTGTATTCATCCCTGGTAGTGATTAGCTTGGAAATGTATTCCCAACAGGGAGGGGGTATTTATACAAATTTTTTATTGAACTCGTTAAACTGCTGTTCTCCTACAGTACTATACAATGCTCTTTTTTAAATTTATTTAGAAAAAGATGACCCTAAGAACAGTAATGCAGAGACACATAAATGGAAGCTCAGTGAGAAGCCTGAAGAGGAAAAGATGTTCTCAGAAAGAGAGAAAGAAGAGACTTTGTCCTGTTCTGACTGGGGAGAAAAGGGAAAAAATCAAAATAAACAAAAACCTTCAACAGGAAGCTCAGCTCCGTGTGAACATTGTACCAGTAATATCACACAAACAGTGGAAGAACAGACAAACCAGATGAGAGTTCAGAAATGTTTGTGTGATGGATGTGAGATATTCCTTAATGATCATTTAACTCTGAAATCACATCAGAGATCCGATACTGAAGAGAGACCATATACAGGTACGGACTGTGGGAAAACCTTCAGTCAAAAGAGAGAACTACAGCAACAGCAGAAAACATGCATAAGAGAGACCCACTGTATAGGTTCTGAGTGTGGGAAAGATTTCAGTAGGAAGAAAGAGAAACATGAGAACAATAATAAAGAAAATAGAGTGTGTACAACGACAGTAGATGAGAAAACCTTTATCAATAAAGGAAGCGTTACAAAATACCAGAAAAATGACACTGATGAGGGATTATCTGCATGTTCTAGTCGTGACAAAAGCTTCAGACAGGAAGAAAATGTCATAAGAAATGCAAAATTCCTTCCAGAAGAGATACTAGTTTCAAGTGCTGAATGTAAGAAAAAATTCAGCCATAGAGAAACATTCACAGAACATAAAACAGCTCAGACTGCTGAAGGATCAATGACTAAATCTGAAAAAGTCTTTTGCAGAAAGACAGAACTCTCAAAGTACCAGAAAATTGAGAAAAATGAGAGCTTGTGTACTTCTGCTGACAGTGGTACAAGTGGTTGCTGGAAAAGAAACCTCCCACTGCACAAGAGAATTCACACAGGAGTGAAACCATTCATCTGCACTGAGTGTAATAAAAGCTTCAGTCATAAAATAAGCCTCACAAAACACCAGGGAATCCACACAGGAGTGAAACCGTTTATCTGCAGTGAGTGTAATAAAAGCTTCAGTCAGAAAACAAACCTCACACAACACCAGAGAATCCACACAGGAGTGAAACCATTCATCTGCACTGAGTGTAATAAAAGCTTCACTCATAAAATAAGCCTCACAATACACCAGGGAATCCACACAGGAATGAAACCATTCATCTGCACTGAGTGTAATAAAAGCTTCAGTCATAAGGGACACCTCACACAACATCAGAGAATCCACACAGGAGTGAAACCATTCATCTGCACTGAGTGTAATCAAAGCTTCAGGCAGAAGGGAAACCTCACACAACACCAGAGAATCCACACAGGAGTGAAACCATTCATCTGCACTGAGTGTAATCAAAGCTTCAGTCAGAAAGGACACCTCACAAAACACCAGATAATCCACACAGGAATGAAACCGTTCATCTGCAGTGAGTGTAATAAAAGGTTCAGGCAGAAAACAAACCTCACATCACACCAGAGAATTCACACAGGAATGAAACCATTCATCTGCAGTGAGTGTAATAAAAGCTTCAGTCAGAAGGGAAACCTCACACAACACCAGAGAATCCACAGTGGAGTAAAGCCTTTTGCATGCACTGAGTGTGGTAGAAGCTTTACTGTGAAAGAAGCACTCAGAAGCCACTGCAAAATCCACACAGGCATCAAACCATTTATGTGCACGGAGTGTAATATAGGCTTCACTCATAAATCAAACCTCACACAACACCAGAGAATCCACACAGGAGTGAAACCGTTTGTCTGCTCTGAGTGTAATAAAAGCTTCACTCATAAAAGAAACCTCACAGAACACCAGAGAATCCACATGGACTTCATTTCTAATGCCCGTGTATCTAATTCTAATCTTCTAATATTAGGGGATATAAACTTGCACCTAGAAGACCATAACACTCAAGCAACGCATATGTTAGAAAATAGACATTTAGTGTTATAGAAGAATCTTGGACAACATGATAATGAAAAAACATAATAGTATAACAAGAAGGATTTTGGGTAACTTGATAATGATATAACGTGATAGTAATATAGTAAGCAGATATTAACAGACAGTTCTGGAAATATGTGGAGGAGCTGTGTATATTCACATTGGTTGATCTTTTTGTATGCCTTGTTAAAGAGATGGGTCTGAGATACCATGGTCAGACCACTTTAAATTAAACTTATCCATACAATGGCGAAGAAAAAATCTGGTCCAGTATTCAACGTACAGGGAGAGATGGAGATTTCTCCCCTTCTGATCATGAGAACAGTTATTGCTGGAAGCAATTCACTCTACCCCCCTCTTGACCACGACCCTCCCATAAGTGTGGACAGGCCTCAGGGAATTTGGGCGACAGAGTTCTTTTCCATGTCTTTTGTAGGGGGCCACTTCAAGGCAAGAGAGAATGACTTTTCTGTATTGTTCTGTCTAGAACAATAGATCAAATATTGTATCTCACAAAAAGGAGAAACAGACCTCTGGAGCCAGGTAGCAATAGCTTTTATTATGTATTTCTTTGAACACAAGAGAATCTATGTTCTGACATGTCTCCAAACACAGGGTCTGGGCTGTCAGGAGAGAAATGTAACACCTCTAAAGGGAGCAGTTAAACTCTTGCCTCCTCTCTTTAGAATAAGGATAAGGAAAATACTGAGACAAAAGACCAAAAGTTCTGACAAATAGATTCTTTTGTGGGAAAACTGTAAATGTGACCAGAAGAGAGATAATGATCCAAAACATTTTGACAACAAATCCATCTTCTAAAGAAATGCAAACATATGCTATGTACTTCTTTGTTGATACTATAAACAAAGAGATCCTGACTGTACCTGCAAGATGCTAACTGGGGGGGGGGGGGGGGACCTCCCCTCCCTCCCTCTTACTCATTTGTACTGTAAGGAAAAAAACCCTATATAAACTTTTCTGTAAGACAGGAAAGAGGTCAGCGTACATCTCTTTTGGCCCCACGCCAGGGAGACTGAAAGAATGTCCTGACCTTTTCCACTGAATTTCCATTTCTGTATACTGTACCTATAGAGTGTGCTTTTTCTAGCAAAAAAGGTACTCAAATGTTAGGCCACCCTTCAGGAGTGAGGTGATCAATGAAGGACCCAGCCCACAATAGCCAGGCCCCCTGCAACCAGTCACAGAATCTAGGACAAGGTGGAATTGGTGGGTAGAGCCTGAGATCTTTCATTAAAACTTGAGGACCATGGGCCAATTTTAGCAGACAATGGAAAAGGTGCCGGTACTCAGTACCCCCAAGTACCCCCTCAAAAAAGCCCTGTATCTATACTATTTTTTTCCTAATTTTGGTAAAGGATAAACCTGTATTAACCCCAAGAAGCTTCTTTAGGTTCTTTTTGTTTCTAGTTGTTATTGTTTTAGTAGACTTTACCAGCTGACCAGGGTTCTAAGATACCAGTTGGAGAATTTGTCTGTGTAAGTAGTGCTGGTTCTGTTGGGCTCTGGGACGCAGCATGAAAAGGCACAAACAACAGAATAGCACCATCACAAACAAGAACATCTCGTAGACACAGTTCACTACCTTGGTTTAATGATGACTTGAAAAAACGAAAAACCCAGGTGAGAAGACTTGAACGAACATGGAACAAAAGGAAAGATGACTGCTAAGACAATACAAATATACAATTAGACAAAATAAAAGATCATATTACAAATCCAAAATTGGGCCAGAATATAAGGATACACATAAGCTATTCCACTCCGGTTACCACAACCAATACAGATACCCCATCAGCAAATGAATTAGCTACTTCCACGAGAAAATAATCAAGCCACGATCCACCCTACCACTTAAACGATTATGAAAAATTCATCAACTGTTTGGACCCTACCACTGATGAATACCCAGCTGACCGAATCTGGACAAACTTTGACTTATTGAAGGAAGAAAACAATCACCCAAGTGATCAACAAATTTACCAAGTTCCATTGCAAATTAGATATATGCCCTAGTTACTTAATAAAAACTGCCCCTCAACGTTTTATAACAGACCTTACCTCCTACCTAAATTACATGCTTCCACACAGATTTTTTCCAATGGACAAAGGTAATATACTACTAACACCTAATCCCGCCTAGCAAGGACTACAGCTCCCAGAGTGCACTCTGAGCCACACAGTAATCCCTCGTAGGAAGGACTACAGCTCCCAGAGTACATTGTGACCCTCCCACACAGTAATCCCTCCTAGGAAGGACTACAGCTCCCAGAGTCCACTATGACCCTTCTAGGAAGGACTACAGCTCCCAGACTGCACTGTGACACTCCCACAGAGTTATCTCTCCTAGGAAGGACTACAGCTCCCAGAGTGCACTTGAAACTCCCACACAGTAATCCCGCCTAGCGAGGACTACAGCTCCCAGAGTGCACTCTGAGCCACACAGTAATCCCTTGTAGGAAGGACTACAGCTCCCAGAGTCCACTATGACCCTTCCACAGAGTAATCCCTCGTAGGAAGGACTACAGATCCCAGAGTATATTGTGACCCTCCCACACAGTAATCCCTCCTAGGAAGGACTACAGCTCCCAGAGTGCACTCTGACACTCCTACACAGTAATGCCTTCGAGGAAGGACTACAGCTCCCAGAGTCCACTATGACCCTTCTAGGAAGGACTACAGCTCCCAGAGTGCACTTGAAACTCCCACACAGTAATCCCGCATAGCAAGGACTACAGCTCCCAGTCCACTATGACCCTTCCACAGAGTAATCCCTTGTAGGAAGGACTACAGCTCCCAGAGTACATTGTGACCCTCCCACACAGTAATCCCTCCTAGGAAGGACTAGAGCTCCCAAAGTGCACTCTGACACTCCTATACAGTAATGCCTTCGAGGAAGGACTACAGCTCCCAGAGTCCACTATGACCCTTCTAGGAAGGACTACAGCTCCCAGAGTGCACTTGAAACTCCCACACAGTAATCCCGCATAGCAAGGACTACAGCTCCCAGAGTCCACTATGACCCTTCCACAGAGTAATCCCTCATAGGAAGGACTACAGATTCCAGAGTACATTGTGACCCTCCCACACAGTAATGCCTCCTAGGAAGGACTACAGCTCCCAGAGTGCACTCTGACACTCCTACACAGTAATGCCTCCTAGGAAGGACTACAGCTCCCAGAGTGCACTCTGACCCTCCCACACAGTAATGCCTCCTAGGAAGGACTACAGCTCCCAGAGTGCACTGTGACACTCCCACACAGTAATGCCTCCTAGGAAGGACTACAGATCCCAGAGTGCACTCTGACCCTCCCACATAGTAACCGTCCTAGGAAGGACTACAGCTCTCAGAGTGCACTTGAAACTCCTACACAGTAATCCCTCCTAGGAAGGACTACAGCTCCCAGAGTGCACTTTGACCCTCCCACACAGTAATGCCTCCTAGGAAGGAGTACAGCTCCCAGAGTGCACTCTGACCCTCCCACACAGTAATCCCTCCTAGGAAGGACTACAGCTCCCAGAGTCCACTATGACCCTTCTAGGAAGGACTACAGCTCCCAGACTGCACTGTGACACTCCCACAGAGTTATCTCTCCTAGGAAGGACTACAGCTCCCAGAGTGCACTTGAAACTCCCACACAGTAATCCCGCCTAGCAAGGACTACAGCTCCCAGAGTGCACTCTGAGCCACACAGTAATCCCTCGTAGGAAAGACTACAGCTCCCAGAGTCCACTATGACCCTTCCACAGAGTAATCCCTCGTAGGAAGGACTACAGATCCCAGAGTATATTGTGACCCTCCCACACAGTAATCCCTCCTAGGAAGGACTACATCTCTCAGAGTGCACTGGGACTGTTCCACATAGTAATGCATCCTCGTAAGGACTACAACTCCCAGAATGCACTATGACAGTCTTGTACAGTAAACCTTTCTAGGAAGGACTACAGTTCCCAGAGTGCACTCTGACCCTTCTAGGAAGGACTACAGCTCCCAGAGTGCACTGTGACACCCCCACACAGTAATGCCTTCTAGAAAGGACTACAGCTTCCAGAGTGCAGTGTGACACCCCCACACATTAAACCCTTGTAGGATGGACTACATCTCTCAGAGTGCACTGGGACTGTTCCACATAGTAATGCATCCTAGGAAGGACTACAAGTCCCAGAATGCACTATGACACTCTTGCACAGCAAGCCTATCTAGGAAGGACTACAGCTCCCAGAGTGCAGTATAACACTCCCACACAGTAATCCCTCCTAGGAAGGACTACATCTCTCAGGGTGCACTGGGACTGTTCCACATAGTAATGCATCCTAGGAAGGACTACAACTCCCAGAATGCACTATGACACTCTTGCACAGCAAGCCTATCTAGGAAGGACTACAGCTCCCAGAGTGCAGTGTAACACTCCCACGCAGTAATCCCTCCTAGGAAGGACTACAGCTCCCAGAGTGCGATGTGACATTCTTACACAGTAATCCCTCCTAGGAAGGACTACAGCTCCCAGAGTGCCCACACAGTAATGCCTTCTAGGAAGGACTACATCTCTCAGAGTGCACTGGGACTGTTCCACATAGTAATGCATCCTAGTAAGGACTACAACTCCCAGAATGCACTATGACAGTCTTGTACAGTAAACCCTTCTAGGAAGGACCACAGCTCCCAGACTGCACTGTGACACTCCTACACAGTAATCCCTCCTAGGAAGGACTACAGTTCCCAGAGTGCAGTGTGACACCCCCACACATTAAATCCTTGTAGAATGGACTACATCTCTCAGAGTGCACTGGGTCTGTCCCACATAGTAATGCATCCTAGGAAGGACTACAACTCCCAGAATGCACTATGACACTCTTGCACAGCAAGCCTATCTAGGAAGGACTACAGCTCCCAGAGTGCAGTGTAACACTCCCACGCAGTAATCCCTCCTAGGAAGGACTACAGCTCCCAGAGTGCGATGTGACATTCTTACACAGTAATCCCTCCTAGGAAGGACTACAGCTCCCAGAGTGCCCACACAGTAATGCATCCTAGTAAGGACTACAACTCCCAGAATGCACTATGACAGTCTTGTACAGTAAACCTTTCTAGGAAGGACTACAGTTCCCAGAGTGCACTCTGACCCTTCTAGGAAGGACTACAGCTCCTAGACTGCACTGTGACACCCCCACACAGTAATGCCTTCTAGGAAGGACTGCAGCTCCCAGAGTGCAGTGTGACACCCCCACACATAAAACCCTTTTTAGGATGGACTACATCTCTCAGAGTGCACTGGGACTGTTCCACATAGTAATGCATCCTAGTAAGGACTACAACTCCCAGAATGCACTATGACAGTCTTGTACAGTAAACCTTTCTAGGAAGGACTACAGCTCCCAGAGTGCGGTGTGACACCCCCACACATTAAACCCTTGTAGGATGTACTACATCTCTCAGAGTGCACTGGGACTGTTCCACATAGTAATGCATCCTAGGAAGGACTACAGCTCCCAGAGTGCACTTGACCCTCCCACACAGTAATGCCTTCTAGGAAAGACTACAGCTCCCAGAGTGCAGTGTGACACCCCCACACATTAAACCCGTAGTAGGATGGACTACATCTCTCAGAGTGCACTGGGACTGTTCCACATAGTAATGCATCCTAGGAAGGACTACAACTCCCAGAATGCACTATGACACTCTTGCACAGCAAGCCTATCTAGGAAGGACTACAGCTCCCAGAGTGCAGTGTAACACTCCCACGCAGTAATCCCTCCTAGGAAGGACTACAGCTCCCAGAGTGCGATGTGACATTCTTACACAGTAATCCCTGCTAGGAAGGACTACAGCTCCCAGAGTGCACTTTGACACTCCTACACAGTAATCCCTCCTTGGAAGGACTACAGCTCCCAGAGTGCACTGGGTCTGTTCCACATAGTAATGCATCCTAGTAAGGACTACAACTCCCAGAATGCACTATGACAGTCTTGTACAGTAAACCTTTCTAGGAAGGACTACAGCTCCCAGTGCACTTTGACACTCCCACACAGTAATCCCTTCTAGGAAGGACTACAGCTCCCAGAGTGCACTGGGACTGTTCCCCATAGTAATGCATTCTAGTAAGGACTACAACTCCCAGAGTGCGATGTGACTAGGGGAGGGACAGTGTGAGAGTCAGCCAATAGGAGCCAGGATCTGCTAAGAGGCACGAATTTGGACCAATGAGGTGGCAGGAGGCAGTCTGATCCTTAGATTGGCGCAAATTTTGAGCCAATCCAGGGGGCAGGAGGAGTGGAACAAAGAAGAAAAAAAGTTTTACAGTGCAGCAGAGGCACAAGAAGGCAATGGGCAGACAATGGAGATTGCAAGCATGGCTTGAGGGGAGAAATCAGACTCATGCAGAGGGACATGCTCGGGCAGGCTGGATGAGAATAAGATCCAATCAAGACAAGAAGAGGCAGCTGATGAGCTCCAGATGAAGAGAGAGCTGGTGAGTCCTGAAGAAATACGGGCACTCAGGCAGAGAGAGCAGCAGAGGGGAAAGAGAAGGGGGTCTGGAGTGTGTTGGGAGCAGTGCAGAGCTGCATCCCTCTGTGTGAGTGTTTGCCTGTCCAGAGAGGAGAAAGCCGGCTGTGAGTCTGTCCTGTAAAGAAGAGGCTTATGGGAAGCAGCCCCACAAGAAGAGACAGAGAGACTGCCCCCCTCCCTTGCACTGAGTGCCCAGACAAGAAAAGAAACTGTGCTTTTTGAGTGCCTGCCTCAGGAGGGATCTAGCCCAGAAGCTTGCTGGTTTGAGCATCCACAAAGAGAGAGAGAAGAGGCATCCCCCGGCACTGAGTGGTCAGACTAAAAGTGAACACTGTGTTTCTCTTGTTTATGCCTGCCTCCGGGGATCCAGACAAAAGCCTGCCTTGGGGAACAGCTGCCATGCCTATGCCTTGAGTCCTGTGAGTGCCTGCCTCTAGGGGAGTTAGTGTAGCCGTCCATCAGTGAGATTTGGGGTGGTTGTAGAACAAAACAAAAAGGGGTCATGTTTTGGGTGGTTTAGATAGAAATTTTCCCCGCTTATCTGTTTTATTTGCATCTAGTTAGTCCACAAGTTCCTTGCCAAAGAAACTACTGATTGAGGTTAGCGCATACACCGAGCACAGAAAGTCAGGGTTTTCCTTTTTTGAGTTTTTTTTTGAGTCAGAGCAGTAGGGGTCCCTGGACCAGTGGACTGACCTCCCCAACCGAAAAGGCTCATATCCAGCAGACCGCCAAGACCTGTCGTTTCTTTCTTTACAACATCCGTAAAATCCGCCCCTTTCTTTCCGAGCACTCTACCAAAACCCTCATCCACACCCTTGTCACCTCTCGTTTAGACTACTGCAATCTGCTTCTTGCTGGCCTCCCACTTAGTCACCTCTCCCCTCTCCAGTCGGTTCAAAACTCTGCTGCCCGTCTCATCTTCCGCCAGGGTCGCTTTACTCATACTACCCCTCTCCTCAAGACCCTTCACTGGCTCCCTATCCGTTTTCGCATCCTGTTCAAACTTCTTCTACTAACCTATAAATGTATTCACTCTGCTGCTCCCCAGTATCTCTCCACACTCGTCCTTCCCTACACCCCTTCCCGTGCACTCCGCTCCATGGATAAATCCTTCTTATCTGTTCCCTTCTCCACTACTGCCAACTCCAGACTTCGCGCCTTCTGTCTCGCTGCACCCTACGCCTGGAATAAACTTCCTGAGCCCCTACGTCTTGCCCCATCCTTGGCCACCTTTAAATCTAGACTGAAAACCCAGTCTCGTAACCACTCGCCTCCACCTACCCTCCTCTCTTCCTTCCCGTTCACATTAATTGATTTGATTTGCTTACTTTATTTATTTTTTGTCTATTAGATTGTAAGCTCTTTGAGCAGGGACTGTCTTTCTTCTATGTTTGTGCAGCGCTGCGTATGCCTTGTAGCGCTATAGAAATGCTAAATAGTAGTAGTAGTAGTAGGAAGTGAAGAAGACTAAGGTACCCAACGCAAGAAAGCAGCGATGCTAGCGAAGATTTGATATACCGGTAATATTATTGTGTGCGCACAAATTGAAAACTATATATCAGATCTGAGTACACTAATTAGTGCTGTGTACCTGTGGGATGTTTTGGGTTACTGCAGATGTGGAGTTGGGGTCTTGATAGATGTGATCCTTGGTGACTGTAATCGTAGTTTTAAAATTGTTATTGCCTTTATTTCCTTTGTGACTTATTTCAAAGCATTTAACATCTTGCACTAATTTTATTTAATACCATCAACCTGTAAAAATTGGTACCAACATTTAAGAAACATAACCAACAAGTGTTTCTATTTACTTTACCCTCTATCCCTTTTACCCTTTAATAAAACCTTTAATATTTTTTCTTGCTAAATCCCTTGGTTGTGTGGAGTTTATTTGGGAACCCTATTTAAAACTGTGACACTCATGTATTTATTTCTTCCATTATTCAAATTCACCTGCTCCACGACTAGGGGGTTTACACTCGCTCTCTCTCTCCCTCTGACTGTCACTTTCTGCTTCCTGACACACATGCTCTGTCCTATACAAACTATGACCCTTCTAGGAAGGACTACAGCTCCCAGAGTGCACTGTTACACTCCTACACAGTAATCCCTCCTAGGAAGGACTACATCTCTCAGAGTGCACTGGGTCTGTCCCACATAGTAATGCATCCTAGGAAGGACTACAACTCCCAGAATGCACTATGACACTCTTGCACAGTAAGCCTTTCTAGGAAGGACTACAGCTCCCAGAGTGCACTTTGGCCCTCCCTCACAGTAACCCTCCTAGGAAGGAGTACAGCTGCCAGAATGCATTATGACCCTTCTAGGAGGGACTACAGCTCCCAGAGTGCAGTTGGACACTCCCACACAGTAATCCCTCCTAGGAAGGACTATAGCTCCCAGAGTGCACTGGGTCTGTCCCACATAGTAATGCATCCTAGGAAGGACTACAACTCCCAGAATGCACTTGACACTCTTGCACAGCAAGCCCATCTAGGAAGGACTACAGCTCCCAGAGTGCAGTGTAACACTCCCACACAGTAATCCCTCCTAGGAAGGACTACTGCTCCCAGAGTGCACTATGACCCTTCTAGGAAGGACAACAGCTCCGAGAGTGCAGTGTGACACTCCCACACATTAAACCCTTCTAGGAAGGACTACATCTCTCAGAGTGCACTGGGTCTGTCCCACATAGTAATGCATCCTCGTAAGGACTACAACTCCCAGAATGCACTATGACAGTCTTGTACAGTAAACCTTTCTAGGAAGGACTACAGCTCCCAGAGTGCAGTGTGACACCCCCACACAGTAATGCCTTCTAGGAAGGATTCCAGCTCCCAGCGTGCAGTGTGACACCCCACACATTAAACCCTTGTAGGATGGACTACATCTCTCAGAGTGCACTGGGTCTGTCCCACATAGTAATGCATCCTAGGAAGGACTACAACTCCCAGAATGCACTATGACACTCTTGCACAGCAAGCCTATCTAGGAAGGACTACAGCTCCCAGAGTGCAGTGTAACACTCCCACACAGTAATCCCTCCTAGGATGGACTACATCTCTCAGAGTGCACTGGGTCTGTCCCACATAGTAATGCATCCTAGGAAGGGCTACAACTCCCAGAGTGCACTGTGACACCCCAACACATTAAACCCTCGTAGGATGGACTACAGCTCCCAGAGTGCACTGTGACATTCCTACACAGTAATCCCTCCTAGGAAGGAGTACAGCTCCCAGAGTGCACTCTGACCCTCCCACACAGTAATCCCTCCTAGGAAGGACTACAGCTCCCAGAGTGCACTGGGTCTGTCCCACATAGTAATGCATCCTAGGAAGGACTACAATTCCCAGAGTGCACTCTGACCCTCCCACACAGTAATCCCTCCTAGGAAGGACTACAACTCCCAGAATGCACTATGACACTCTTGCACAGCAAGCCCTCCTAGGAAGGACTACTGCTCCCAGAGTGCAGTGTAACACTCCCACACAGTAATCCCTCCTAGGAAGGACTACAGCTCCCAGAGTGCGCTGTGACACTCCTACACAGTAATCCCTCCTAGGAAGGACTATAGCTCCCAGACTGCACTGTGAAACTCCCACACAGTAATCCCTCCTAGGAAGGACTATAGCTCCCAGACTGCACTGTGAAACTCCCACACAGTAATGACTTCTAGGAAGGACTACAGCTCCCATAATGTACTACGACACTGTCACACAGTAAGCCTTTCCAGGAAGGACTACAGTTCCCAGAGTGCGATGTGACATTCTTACACAGTTTATCTCTCCTAGGAAGGACTACAGCTCCCAGAGTGCGATGTGACAGACCCACTCTGTCCTACACAAACTGAGTTTTCTTCTTCTGCCAGTCAGGGGTGAAAATGTGCAGCCCAGTTCACTAGCCTCTTGACTCCTCCTTGATCCTGTAAATGAATCATTAAATAACACAGCATTAGCCCAGTCCCAGTCTCATTTGCAAACCCTTCACAGGGCTGGAGGGAGGTGTCTCAGTCTCGTTTCCTTTGTTCAATGCACAGACTTCCTGTTTCAGAAGCAAGTGCTAAAGAAGCTGATCACTGGCATCCAGAGAAACCCATCCCTGCAGCCCAGGAGACATTCACAGAGGAACCTGGACTGGAGCTGGAGAAGGGCAGGAGGATGGAGCAGGTAGGAGACTGGCAGGAGGTGGGCAGCAGGGGATGCAGTGCCAGGCAATGCCACACACACACAAGAAGAAATGAGCCTGGCACTGCTCAATCCATTCCCTGTAGCCCCTCAGGCTCTTCTTCCTCATTCTTCTCCTGGGGTTCTTGGGGTTTGTGCTGAGCAGGTAGGAGGTGGCAGCAGGGGACGCACCTCTTCAATGCTGCGTTCGGCACCTAACTCCTACCGTTCAGTAAATCCAGACGGCCCCAATTTGACTGCCCCTATCGGACTGACTGTTCACTTGTCATTTAGATTGTAAGCTCTTTGAGCAGGGACCCTCTATGTTAAATTGTACAGCGCTGCGTAACCCTAGTAGCGCTTTAGAAATGTTAAGTAGTAGTAGTAGTATAAGACCATGACCAAGTTAGTACGGTTGTGGGACATTTTGGTGGAGGAACTTAAAGCAGGGAAGAGGGGGGTGTGGATGGATAGGGTGCGTGCCCAGCGGTTTGCATCACAGTTGGCACTCAGGGATGCTCCTGGGCCTGTAGTCCGGCAGGGCCTGCAGTTGGTGACGTCAGAAAGGATCCCACATAAGTACAGGGACATCGCGTGGCTGGCCTTTCATGGGAAATTTTATGTACGAGGCAATCTTAAGTACAGGAAAGTGCAGGAACGGGACTGTCCGAGGGGGGAATGCGTAGGACGGGAAGAAACGATGAACCATTTTTTGAGGTTCTGTCCTTTTTCAGTGGCAGTAGCTGACAGGGTGGCCTCCTTATTGAGCATACCGTCCTTTCGGCAGTATGCTTATGCCAACTGGGTGTATGGGAGGACGCAAGGTCATGGGCAGCTGGAGCCAGTGACGGGTTCCTAATCTCAGTTATCATCAGGTTCCACCTCTGGATGGCGCGCTGCGAGGTCTCCCTGAGCCAGGAATATAGGTCTGTGGAGAGGGTTAGCTGGGATGTTGTTAGGGCAGTCCAGGAGGTTGAAAGGTGGGAACGGGTGGAGTGGGGGTTGGTACTACTTCTCGGTGGTGGAAACATGTACGGTTGAAACCACCATGAATCATTTGTTTTCGTGGGTGTGGAGTTTTATTAGGGGTTTGGGGGGGGGAGGATTGGGGTCTTTTTTTGTGCATATATGTACATAATTTGATATTCTGTTGAATGTACTTTTGATACCATGGTTATTATTCTTGTTATCCGATTTATAAATAAAAGAGTTCTCCAAGTATCCACCACTCTCTCCATGAAAAAATACTTCCTGACATTTTTCTTGTCTACCCCCCTTCAATCTTATTTCATGTCCTCTAGTTCTACCGCCTTCCCATCTCCGGAAAAGGTTCGTTTGCGGATTGATACCTTTCAAATATTTGAACGTCTGTATCATATCACCCCTGTTTCTCCTTTCCTCCAAGGTATACATGTTCAGGTCCGCAAGTCTCTCCTCATACGTCTTGTAACGCAAATCCCATACCATACCACTTCAATTCTTTTTACATCCTTAGCAAGATACGGCCTCCAAAACTGACCACAATACTCCAGGTGGGGCCTCACCAACAACTTATACAGGGGCATCAACACCTCCTTTCTTCTGCTGGTCACACCTCTCTCTATACAGTCTAGCAACCTTCTAGCTACGGCCACCACCTTGTCAGACTGTTTCGTCGCCTTCAGATCCTCAGATACTATCACCCCAAGATCCCTCTCCCCGTCTGTACATATCAGACTCTCACCGCCTAACACATACGTCTCCCGTGGATTTCTACTCCCTAAGTGCATCACTTTGCATTTCTTTGCATTAAATTTTAATTGCCAAACCTTAAACCATTCTTCTAGCTTCCGCAGATCCTTTTTCATGTTTTCCTCTCCCTCCCGGGTGTCCACTCTGTTACAAATCTTAGTATTATCCGCAAAAAGGCAAACTTTACCTTCTAAACCTTCGGTGATGTTACTCACAAATATATTGAACAGAATCGGCCCCAGCACCGATCCCTGAGGCACTCCACTACTCACCTTTCCCTCATCCGAGTGAATTCCATTAACCACCACCCTCTGGCGTCTGTCCATTAAACAGTTCCTAATCCAGTTCACCACGTCGGGTCCTATCTTCAGCCTGTCAAGTTTATTCAAGAGCCTCCTGTGGGGAACCGTGTCAAAAGCTTTGCTGAAATCTAAGTAGATTACGTCTATAGGACGTCCCTGATTCAATTCTCCGGTCACCCAGTCAAAGAATTCAATGAGATTCGTTTGGCACGATTTATCTTTGGTAAAACCATGTTGTCTCGGATCTTGTAACTTATTGACTGCCAGGAAATTCACTATCCTTTCCTTCAGCATCGCTTCCATTACTTTTCCAATAACCGAAGTGAGGCTTAGCGGCCTGTAGTTTCCAGCTTCTTCCCTATCACCACTTTTGTGAAGAGGGACCACGTCTGCTGTTCTCCAATCCCACGGAACCTCTCCTGTCTCCAAGGATTTATTAAACAAATCTTTAAGAGGACCTGCCAGAACCTCTCTGAGCTCCCTCAATATCCTGGGGTGGATCCCGTCCGGTCCCACGGCTTTATCCACCTTTAGATTTTCAAGTTGTTCATACACACTCTCTTCCGTGAATGGTGCTATATCCACTTCATTCTCATATGTACTTTTGCCAGTCAATCGCGGTCCTTCTCCAGGATTTTCTTCTGTGAAAACAGAACAAAAGTATCTGTTTAGCAAATTTGCTTTTTCTTCATCATTATCTACATAGCGGTTCGCAGCATCTTTCATTCTCACAATTCCCTTTTTAGTCATTCTCCTTTCACTAATATACCTGAAGAAATTTTTGTCACCCCTCCTTACATTTCTAGCCATTTGTTCTTCCGCTTGCGCTTTCGCCAGATGTCTCTCTCTCTTGGTTTCTTTCAGTTTCATCCGTATTCCTCTCCGTGTTCCTCTTCTTGAGTTTTTCTGTATTTCAGGAACGCCAACTCTTTAGCCTTTATTTTCTCGGCCACTTGCTTGGAGAACCATATCGGTTTCCTTTTTCTCTTGCTTTTATTTTCTCTCCTTACATAAAGGTCTGTGCCCATATATATAGCTTCTTTCAGCCTGGACCACTGTCCTTCCACTCAGGGCTGGTCCTAGGGTTTCTGGCACCCTCCTGCAGCCTATTAGTCGGCGCCCCTACCCATCTAGGGGCGGGATCACTATGGCTCCTCCCCTACAGTAGTCACACCCCTTTTACCAGCCATGGCATCACTGAAAATATTACACCAGTATAGAAGAAAAATAACGTGTGTTTTTTGTGTTTTCATTATAAATGATTTTTGTAAGCTGTTACAGCTCCATTATACTCAAAATGACACAAACCAAATTAGCATACAGACCATGAATTATGAGAACAGACAGTCTTGCCAACTCTGAAAAACAATGTGTTAGCAAAATCTCTGAATCTAACAAACGGATCCCTATTCAGACACTTGGCCTTGCAGTCACACATGCAGAACAGAGGTAGCCCCTCTTCAAATTCTTCAAAAATTAACCTGAAATCCTAAGAAGTTAGACCCTGCATGCAGCACAATACCAGACAAACAGAAAGAAACACATTGCTATACATTGCAAAATAAGACAACAGATGTAGCAGATGTAAATTCTCAAAGTGGATATATTCCAAACACTAAAATGAAAATAAAATGATTTTTTTCTACCTTTGTTGTCTAGTGACTTTGTTTTTCTGATCATGCTGGCCCAGTATCTGATTCTGCTGCTATCTGTCCTCTTAACGCCGTTTCCTGGGCTTCCTTTCCATTTATTTCTTTACTTTCTTCCTTTCTTCTTCATTTCTTGCTCTATATCCATAAGTAAAAGCTGGTTCCTCCGCAGACTTGACTGTCCAGTGGGTCCAGCTTCTGCCTATTTTCTCCATCCATGTGCAGTTTTTCTCCTCTCATCCATTTCCCTCATCTCATCTCTTTCCTCTCTTCCCTTCCCTCCTCTCCATCCATGTCCAACATTTCTTCTCTCTCCCTTCCCCTCCATCCATGTGCATCTCCTTCCTCTGCCTTCCCTCCTCTCCATCCATGTCCAGAATTTCTTCTCTCTCCCCTCCATCCATGTGCATGTCCTTCCTGTCTTCCCTTCCCTCACCCCCATCCATGTTCAACAATTCTCTCCCTGCCCTCCCCTCCATCCATCCATATCCAGCAATTCTCCTCTCTCTCCCCTGCCCTCCCCTCCATGTCCTGCAATTTCTCCTCTCTCCCTGGACCCTACCCTCCCATCCATGTCCATCCTTGTCCATCGATGCTCCTATCTCCTCTTCCCTCCTCCATCCATCCATATCCAGCAATTCTCCTCCCTCCCTTCCCCTCCATGTCCAGCAATTTCTCCTCTCTCCCTGGGCCCTGCCCTCCCATCCATGTCCATCGATGCTCCTCTCTCCCCTGTCCCCCTCCATCTATCCATAGCCAGCAATTCTCCTCCCTCCCCTCCCCTCCATGTCCAGCAATTTCTCTTCTCTCCCTGGGCCCTGCCCTCCCATCCATGTCCATCGATCAATGCTTCTCTCTCCCCTGCCCTCCCGCTCCCATGTCCACCTGCTCACCCTCTTCTCTGGTTTAAATCTTGTATTTAAATTTACCTCCCTCGCAGCAGCTGCGCAGTGTCAGTGAAAGCGCTGCTGCCCGACGTCTCCAGCCTTCCCTTCGCTCGTTCATTCCCTCAGCGTCCCGCCTTCTTCTGACGTCATTTCCTTGCGAGGGCGGGTCACTGAGAGGTAACGAACGAGTGAAGGGAAGACTAGAGACATCGGGCAGAAGCGCTTTTACTGACGCGCAGCTGCTGTGACGTTGGAGGTAAATTTAAATACAAGATTTAAATCCCCCAGGGCGGCGCGGGTACCGGAGCAGGAAACCGAAGGCTGGGCTACTGTCAGGGTCCGGGAGATGAGGTAAGCGGCGAGGGTAAGCATGGCACAGTGGCGCCCTCCAGAGGTCGGCGCCCTCCTGCCATGCTTACCTCGCTTACTGGGTTGGACCGGCCCTGCTTCCACTTCTCGTTTGTCCTCCCAGCCCATCAGCTCCTTCCTCAGGTATTCCCCCATTTTACTAAAGTCAGCATGCTTGAAATCCAGAACTTTGAGTTTTGAGTGGCCGCCCTCCAGTTCAGCTGTATATATCAAACCAAACTGTTTGATGGTCACCGCCAACTCTTTAGCCTTTATTTTCTCAGCTACTTGCTTGGAGAACCATATCGGTT
This sequence comes from Microcaecilia unicolor, assembly GCF_901765095.1. Classification (NCBI taxonomy): domain Eukaryota; kingdom Metazoa; phylum Chordata; class Amphibia; order Gymnophiona; family Siphonopidae; genus Microcaecilia; species Microcaecilia unicolor. The sequence goes on along the minus strand of NW_021963109.1, from coordinate 46,471 downwards.
TCCTTTTCCTCTTGCTTTTATTTACTCTCCTTACATAAAAGTCTGTGGCCCTATTTATTGTTTCTTTCAGCCTGGACCACAGACCTTCCACTTCATGTTCGTCCTCCCAGCCCATCATCTCCTTCCTCAGGTATTCCCCCATTTTACTAAAGTCAGCACGCTTGAAATCCAGGACTTTGAGTTTAGAGTGGCCGCCCTCCACTTCAGCTGTTATATCAAACCAAATCGTTTGATGGTCACTGCTTCCCAGGTGTGCACACACTCGCACATTTGACACACTATCCCCATTTGTGAGCACCAGATCCAGCATCGCTCCCTCCCTCGTGGGTTCCGTCACCATCTGTCTGAGCAGAGCACTTTGGAAAGCATCCACGATCTCTCTACTTCTTTCCGATTTGGCAGACGGAACCTTCCAATCTACATCCGGCAGATTGAAATCTCCCAGCAACAGCACCTCTCTCATCTTTCCCAACTTTTGAATATCTGTGATCAGATCTTTATCCAGTTCCTCCAATTGTGTCGGAGGTCTGTAGACAACACCCACGTGGCAGAGGTTCTATCCTCTCTTTTTAAGGCGATCCATATCTCTTCTTCCTTTCCCCAGGCCCCTGTCATTTCAGTCGCTGCGATATTATTTCTCACATACAGAGCTACTCTTCCACCTTTACGACCATCTCTATCCTTCCTAAATAGATTATAGCCTGGTATGTTTGCATCCCATTCATGGGAACCATTGAGCCACGTCTCTGTGATTGCAACAACGTCTAAGTCTACCTCCAACATCAGGGCTTGAAGGTCATGAACTTTATTGCTTAGACTGCGAGCATTTGTGGTCATCGCTTTCCATCTACATTTCAGTGGAATTTTTATCTTCTGTTTAGTTTCTTGTTTAGTCTCACTTCCTGCTGTGTTGGTAAGAAGTGATTTGCTAAGATTGTTCTTTTCATTGCTTTCTTTTCTACTGACGCATCTTGTCTTTAGCTTTAGCTGGGGGTGAAGTGAACTGCCTCCATATGCCACCCCCGCCTTCTAGTTTAAATGCCTAGAAATATATTGTCTGAATTTTTCCCCAAGGATTTTTTTTCCTGCCACAGTGAGATGCAGCCCATCGTTACAGTTTAGTCTTGTCTTTTGTTTTTCCATTTGTATCTCACATTTTCCCACCTATTTGTAGGCTCAATGTGGCTTACATAGTACTGGAGAGGCATTTGCAGACTCCGGTTTAAACAAATACAAAGTGATGTTGTGGTACAGCCACATAAGGGAATCGTACAAGGGAAGAGTTGTGTTATGTCCATTACGTATTTTAGTTTTGTTGTGTTGCAGAGATCAGGCATTTATGTTGGATCGGTAGGGTATGCCTTTTTAAACAGGTAGGTTTTTAGTGTTCTCCGGAAGTGTAGGTGGTCGTACGTAGTTTTCAAGGCTTTTGATAATGCGTTCCACAGTTGTGTGCTTATGTAAGAAAAACTGGATGCGTAAGCTGATTTGTATTTAAGTCCTTTGCAGCTTGGGTAGTGCAGACTTAGGTACGTTCATGTTGATTCGGATGTGTTTTGTAGTTGGCAGGTCAATCAAGTCTGTCATGTATCCTGGGGCTTCACCATAGATAATTTTGTGAACCAGAGTGCAGATTTTGAAAGCTATGCGCTCTTTGATTGGGAGCCAGTGTAATTTTTTGCAGAGGGGTTTGGCCCTTTCAAATCGCGTTTTTCCGAAGATAAGCCTAGCTGCCGTGTTTTGAGCGGTCTGAAGTTTTTTTAAGGTTTGTTCTTTGCATCCCGCATAAATTCCATTGCAGTAGTCTACATGGCTTAGTACCATTGATTGTATCAGGTTGTGAAAAGTTTCCCTCGGGAAGAATTGTTTCACGCATTTGAGTTCCCACATTGAGTGGAACATTTTCTTTGTTGTGGATGTCACTTGGCTCTCTAGTGTTAAGTTGTGGTCCATTGTAACGCCGAGGATTTTCAGGCTGTCTGAGATGGGGAGGGTGTAATCTGGGGTGTTGATAATTGTGGGGTTGTCGGTACTGTGTTGGGATGAGATGACGAGAGAGTGTGTTTTTTCTTTGTTGAGTTTTAGTTAGAGGAGTGTGGTAGCTGTGTTAGTCCACTCTTAAGGTTATCAATAGAAATCAAACAAAATAAAACATGGAAAAGAAAATAAGATGATACCTTTTTTATTGGACATAACTTAATACATTTCTTGATTAGCTTTCGAAGGTTGCCCTTCTTCCTCAGATCGGAAATAAGCAAATGTGCTAGCTGACAGTGTATATAAGTGAAAACATTCAAGCATTACTATGACAGTCTGACAGGGTGGGAGGAGGGGGGTGGGTAGGAAGTATGCATGGGGACATCAAAGCATATCATTGATATTCTAACAGGGTGGGTGTGGATAGGTGAGGGGAGGGTGATCAACAGAGACATACAGCTTTATGGTTTATAATGGGCTAGCAACCCCAGATCCTTGTTAAGTCCTTTCTGTTGGGTGTTAAAATATTCAATCATTCTGACTTCAAAGGTCTTACGTTCTTGTATGGTTTTAAAGTTACCTTTCAGTATTCTCACTGTGAAATCACTGGTACAGTGTCCTGGTCCTGTAAAATGTTGACCAACAGGCGTGGGAACCCTACTGGCACCAGCATTGTTCATGTGATGTCTATGTAAATTGAATCTTGTCTTAAGCATCTGGCCTGTTTCTCCAATATAGCATCCTTCATTACATTTTTTACACTGAATGATATATACCACATTGGAAGATGAGCAAGTGAAAGATCCCTTTATGTTGAATATCTTTCCTTTGTGGATGACTTTGGGGTCCTGTGAAATATTTTGGCATAGTTTGCAACTGGATAAATTACAGGGAAGTGTGCCCTTCTGTTCCTTTTCAGTCTGTGATGGAAGTTTACTTCTGATTAGCTTGTGTTTTAAATTGGGTGGCTGTCGGAAGGCCAGTACTGGTGGGGATGGGAATATCTCTTTCAGTAATTCATCCTCCTGGAGTATAGGTTGTAGATCTCTTATGATTTTCCTCAGTTTTTCCAGCTCTGGATTGTATGTCACTACAAGGGGGATTCTGTCTGTGGATTTTTTCTCCTTGTACTGTATCAGATTCTCCCTGGGTGTTTTGAGGGAGGAGGCAATATTCTAGGAGATTATTTTGGTGTTGTAGCCCTTCTGTTTGAAGGATTCAGTCAGGGTTTTAAGGTGTCTGTCTCTGTATCCTGGGTCAGAGCAGATAAGGTGGTATCTTGTGGCTTGGCTGTAAATGATGGATCTTTTTGTATGTGAAGGATGGAAGCTGGAGTTGTGGAGATAGCTACATCTGTCTGTGGGTTTCTTGTATATAGATGTTTGTATACAGCCATCACTGATTGAGACCGTGGGGTGATTCGTGTAATATTGAGAATTTGTTTATATAATCTGTAAGTTGTTTGGCTACCATGCTTTCCATCAGTTTGATTGACAATGGAATGGATGCTACTGGACGGTAGTTAGTGATTTCATTTGTTTTTTTTTTCTTGGTGTGTTTTGGTATTGGGGTGAGTAGGATATTGCCATTTTCCTTAGGGAAGAGACCTTGCTGAAGCATGTAATTTAGGTGGGATGTGAGGTCTACTACGAAGCGGTCAGGGGCGGATTTCATTAGGTAGTTGGGGCAGGTATCTAGTTTACAGTGAGTGTTGGAGAATCTGCTGAACGCCTGTGCATAGCCATTTAAAACAGATGTCAATGGTGACTCTGCAGAACTCGTACACTGAGCCTTCTCCCCCCTCCACCCCCACCCCCAGTGTGCACCTGCCCTCCTGTGGCACCGCTCTCCTTGTTCCATTTCATTTCTTCTCCCCTACCTCCCTAGGGCTCATCATGGTATCAGGCGAGTTCCCACCTGGACAGTTCCCACCAAGGACTCCCCCTCCTCGGTCATTTCCCACCTTCTCTAGGCTTTTTTTTTTTACCGATCGTCGCTTCTTTCTTACATCAGGTCTGGAACGAGGAAGTTAGAGCAGCGAAAGGATGTGCACAGAGGACAGAATAACTTTTCATAGGTACAGTAGTCATTTGTTATAAATCGTAATCAGCGTGTCATTTTGAGGGACTGAATTAGGTTGAAATCTAGTTTGGGGGTGTGTGGGGTCATTTCCCCCCTCCCCCACATGAACTACAGTTTGAATTTAACTATTTATTTATTTATTTATAACAATTAGATCCCGGATTAAACGTGAATGAGGTTGAAACGTAGTTTGGGGGCTGGGGGGCGGCTTTTGTTCCCCCCTCATGAACTGCATGTCTGGAAGGGGAAAAGGATCTGTAAAAGATAATGTTGTGGGGGGGGGGGGGGGTGAGAGGGTACAATCTGGAAGAGAAAAGGGAGGGAGATTACTTGCCTTATGTGTTTTCTATTTTTTGAGTTATGGGTGGGATTTGTCCTCTCCGGTGTGGTGCGAATTGTCCACATGGGAACTGGTGAGTGGGAACGGTCCGGTGGGAACTGTCCAGGCGGACCTGACCTAGAATCCTCAGCGAGAGGACAGGTGCATAATAGGGGTGGAGGGAGAGAGGAGATGAAAAGGGCAAGTTGAGGAGGGGGTGCTGCAGGAGGGACAAAGAGGAAAAGCTGGGGCTGTCAGGGGTGAAACGTGGCTGAATTTTGGGGATTCCATAGGACGGAAGAAGTTCCGTATGGGAGGGAGACAGCTGGTGATATGTGTTGGCAATATTCACAAATGGGCAGATGATAAAAGCCCCGTGCTGTTCGAAACAGCGCTCTAAAAATAGTGCTGGAAGAGCAGGGGGCTTTACTGGACCTATGATCAGAGATAATTGCTTGCAAATTTAAGCACGCAATTCTCTCTGATCATGGGGTAGACAATCCTCCCGCACTTGTTTGACCAGTCTGGGTTGTCAAAAGGTGGTCTCCCTCCTCTTCCATCGGCGCGGTGTGAAGCCCAGCGCATCCCAGAGGAGGCCACCTCCCTCCTCCAACTGAAGGTAGGGTGGGAGGGAAGGGTCGCTAGACTGTCATGTGGGGGGGGGGATTGACCTGTGACCCACTGGGCCACCAGGGACATCTGAGGGATGCTGGGGGGGGGGCGCTGGAGGTCCGCTGGATCTCCAGCCCCCCCCTCCCAAACCGGTGTTAGGGGTCGGATCTCCAGCCCCCTGTTGCTGGGCAGGGAGTTGGGTCAAGGTTCCTGCGGGGGACTGCTGCATTGGGGGGAATAAGTACATAAGTAATTCCATACTGGGAAAAGACCAAGGGTCCATCGAGCCCAGCATCCTGTCCACGACAGCGGCCAATCCAGGTCAAGGGCACCTGGCGAGCTTCCCAAACGTAGAAACATTCTATACATGTTATTCCTGGAATTGTGGATTTTTCCCAAGTCCATTTAGTAACGGTTTATGGACTTGTCCTTTAGGAAACCGTCTAACCCCTTTTAAAACTCTGCCAAGCTAACCGCCTTCACCACGTTCTCCGGAAATGAATTCCAGAGTTTAATTACGCGTTGGGTGAAGAAAACTTTTCTCCGATTTGTTTTAAATTTACTACACTGTAGTTTCATTGCATGCCCCTTAGTCCTAGTATTTTTGGAAAGCGTGAACAGATGCTTCACATCCAACTGTTCCACTCCACTCGTTATTTTATATACCTTTATCATGCCTCCCTTCAGCCGTCTCTACTCCAAGCTGAAAAGCCCTAGCCTCCTTAGTCTTTCTTCATAGGGAAGTCGTCCCATCCCCGCTATCATTTTAGTCACCCTTCGCTGCACCTTTTCCAATTCCGCTATATCTTTCTTGAGATGCGGCGACCAGAATTGAACACAGTACTCAAGGTGCGGTCGCACTATGGAGCGATATAACGGCATTATAACATCCTCACACTTGTTTCCATACCTTTCCTAATAATACCCAACATTCTATTCGCTTTCCTAGCCGCAGCAGCACACTGAGCAGAAGGTTTCAGTGTATTATCGACGATAACACCCAGATCCCTAGCCTCCTTAGTCTTTCTTCATAGGGAAGTCGTCCCATCCCCGCTATCATTTTAGTCACCCTTCGCTGCACCTTTTCCAATTCCGCTATATCTTTCTTGAGATGCGGCGACCAGAATTGAACACAGTACTCAAGGTGCGGTCGCACTATGGAGCGATATAACGGCATTATAACATCCTCACACTTGTTTCCATACCTTTCCTAATAATACCCAACATTCTATTCGCTTTCCTAGCCGCAGCAGCACACTGAGCAGAAGGTTTCAGTGTATTATTGACGACGACACCCAGATCCCTTTCTTGGTCCGTAACTCCTAACGTGGAACCTTGCATGATGTAGCTATAATTCAGGTTCTTTTTTCCCACATGCATCACCTTGCACTTGCTCACATTAAACGTCATCTGCCATTTAGCCGCCCAGTCTCCCAGTCTCGTAAGGTCCTCTTGTAATTTTTCACAATCCTGTCGCGATTTAACGACTTTGAATAACTTTGTGTCATCAGCAAATTTAATTCCCTCGCTAGTTACTCCCATCTCTAAATCATTTATAAATATATTAAAAAGCAGCGGTCCTAGCACAGACCCCTGAGGAACCCCACTAACTACCCTTCTCCATTGTGAATACTGCCCATTTAACCCCACTCTCTGTTTCCTATCCTTCAACCAGTTTTTAATCCACAATAGGACATTTCCTCCTATCCCATGACTCTCCAATTTCCTCTGTAGCCTTTCATGAGGTACCTTGTCAAACGCCTTTTGAAAATCCAGATACACAATATCAACCGGTTCCCCTTTGTCCACATGTTTGTTCACTCCTTCAAAGAATTGAAGTAAATTGGTCAGGCAAGATTTCCCCACACAAAAGCCGTGCTGACTTGGTCTCAGTAATCCATGTCCTCGGATGTGCTCTGTAATTTTGTTTTTTTATGTTTAAACTGTTTTATTGACGATATGTATGATACAAATCAGCTTAACTTATTCATACAACATGGCTCAGTATATAAAATCGACATTCCAACAACATACCCAACATCGTCAATCACTTTTTTCCCTTTTTCTCCCCCCTGCCCCCTCCCTCCCTCCCTTACAACTTTTATGGTTCAACAATTTTATTAATGATATTACACGGATAACAGTACCAAGAAAAACATAATGTAGACTCTGATAATTAACAGATTCACAGCTCAAAAACCTAACACAGAACATTATCATCGATGTTTTGGTATAGAACCCCCCTCTCCCCCTGCTAGCACGCTAACACAGTCGACTTTGAACTCATATGTTCCTCCAACCCATATCAAACTTCCACCACTCTCGAAATCTCGTAAGGAACAAAAATGTTATCAAAAATTAGAACAGTAAGACAAACAGTAAAATCCTTCCCTCCCCCCCCCCCCACCCCCTGCTGAGAGATATCCAGACACCCAACTCCTTACAACAAAGAATGGCCCCACCTCAGTGTGTATCTAAAGCGAGTTCACCACTAAACTCCTCCCTTTAGGAGACAGGCTGTGAATATATGGCCCCCAAATATCTAGAAACCGCCTCTGCCGCCCAGGGGAGCTGCCCACACCTCTCCTCCTCCTCCTACTACTATTTAGCATTTCTATAGCGCTACAAGGCATACGCAGCGCTGCACAAACATAGAAGAAAGACAGTCCCTGCTCAAAGAGCTTACAATCTAATAAACAAAAAATAAAGTAATCAAATCAATTATTGTGTACAGGAAGGAGGAGGGTAGGTGGAGGCAAGTGGGTTACAAGTGGTTACGAGTCAAAAGCAATGTTAAAGAGGTGGGCTTTCAGTCTAGATTTAAAGGTGGCCAAGGAAGGGGCAAGACGTAGGGGCTCAGGAAGTTTATTCCAGGCATAGGGTGCAGCGAGACAGAAGGCACGAAGTCTGGAGTTGGCAGTAGTGGAGAAGGGAACAGATAAGAAGGATTTATCCATGGAGCGGAGTGCACGGGAAGGGGTGTAGGGAAGGACGAGTGTGGAGAGATACTGGGGAGCAGCAGAGTGAGTACATTTATAGGTTAGTAGAAGAAGTTTGAACAGGATGCAAAAACGGATAGGGAGCCAGTGAAGCGACTTGAGGAGAGGGGTAGTATGAGTAAAGCGACCCTGGCGGAAGACGAGACGGGCAGCAGAGCTTTGAACCGACTGGAGAGGGGAGAGGTGACTAAGTGGGAGGCCAGCAAGAAGCAGATTGCAGTAGTCTAAACGAGAGGTGACAAGGGTGTGGATGAGGGTTTTGGTAGAGTGCTCGGAAAGAAAGGGGCGGATTTTACGGATGTTGTAAAGAAAGAAACGACAGGTCTTGGCAATCTGCTGGATATGAGCAGAGAAGGAGAGAGAAGAGTCAAAGATGACCCCAAGGTTTCGAGCTGAGGAGACAGGGAGAATGAGAGAGCCATCAACAGAAATAGAAAACAGGGGGGAGTGGGGAGGTGGGTTTGGGGGGAAAAATGAGAAGTTCGGTTTTGGTCAGGTTTAATTTCAGGTGGCGTTGAGACATCCAGACAGCAATGTCAGACAAGCACGCTGAAACTTTGGTTTGGATGCAAGGTGAGATATCAGGGGTAGAAAGGTAGATTTGGGAGTCATCAGCATAGAGATGGTAGGAAAAGCCATGGGATGAGATTAATGAACCAAGGGAAGAAGTGTAGATAGAAAAGAGGACGGGACCAAGAACAGAACCCTGAGGTATGCCGACAGGCAGAGGGATAGAAGTAGAAGAGGATCCACCAGAGCGAACACTGAAGGTGCGGAGGGAGAGGTAGGAAGAGAACCAGGAAAGGACAGAGCCCTGGAATCCAAGTGAGGACAGGATATCGAGAAGTATGTTGTGATCAACAGTGTCAAAAGCAGCGGAAAGATCAAGAAGAATGAGGATGGAATAGAGACCTCTGGATTTAGCCAGTAATAGGTCATTGGAGAGTTTAGTAAGAGCAGTTTCGGTTGAGTGGAGAGGGCGAAAACCAGATTGTAGTGGGTCAAGAATAGCATGTGAGGGGAGAAAATCAAGGCAGCGGCGGTGAACAGCACGCTCAAGTAATTTGGAGAGAAAAGGGAGGAGGGAGATGGGTCGGTAATTAGAGGGACAAGTAGGGTCGAGTGAAGGTTGTTGGATTATTTGTAGTAAATAATTAGCAGATTTTAGTACACACAGCTTCAGCTTTAGAAATGTTAATTTCTTTCTTCATCTCTCTCTCATACACCCCTGAATAATTCACTGCTGAGTCACTTTAAAGTTGAAGTAACAAAACATCTGTTTACTCACAGTTTGTAGTTAGATTATAATCAGACAGGCTTATATATACATAATACTATACATTTGTATTATCAGCTCCTTCCATGTGCTTAGATGGTAATGGATGCTCACACCACCATAGATCCTCTCAGGTTAGGAGAGACCATGAGCTCCATGTGCTGTGCCTAAACCCCCACAGGAAGTTGCATAGCTGTGACCTCTCTAAGTAATTCACATCAGAGGTCACAGAGTAATCACAGAGAAATAATAGGTGACAGTCAATGCATGTAAAATACAATACATTCCAACAAACCCCTTCTCATGCATAACTGTCATGCAATTATTTATTCATACAAAGTCCAAGCTTTATACGCAGATTCACAAAATGTTCTCTGGGTAATGGTTTGGTCATGATGTCAGCTGTCATCTCACTGGTGTGACAATAGTGTAGACTGATGACCCCTTCTTTCGCCAACTCTCGAACATTGTGGTATTTCGTTGCGATGTGCTTGGTGCGTGACTGAACCTTGTCATTCTGTGACAGTCGGATGCAGCTCTGATTATCTTCCATTATCTGGATTGGTCTCTTTTCAGCTATTCCAAAATCCAGCAAAAGTTTTTCAATCCACATCAGTTCTCTGCACGCTTCCGATACGGCCACATACTCAGCTTCTGTAGAAGACAGACTCACAATACTTTGTTTATGACTGGCCCATGAAATTTGTACATTTCCATACATAAACACATATCCACTTGTGGATTATAATTAGAATGATCCCCTGCCCAATCTGAATCACAGTAACATATTAGTTTTGGATTACTATTGGCTGAAATCTTTAATTTACAATCAATGGTACCCTTTAAATACCTTACCATCCTTTTAACTGCAGTCCAATCTGATTTGGTAGGTGAGCTGACCCTTCTGCTCAAAATTCCTACTGCATTTGCTATATCAGCCCTGTATGTGGTAGTTAGATATAAAAGCTTACCTATGGCTGATCTATATTGGATGTTATCTGGTAAAGGTTCTCTTACTGTTTCATCCTTCAGAAAATCAGTGATCATGGGAGTGCTTACAACTTGGGCATCTTGCATACCTAAACTTTCAATAAGCTCATTTATTTTCTGCTTCTGGCTTAGAAGATAAGAACCATCATTTTGTTTCTCAATTTCTATACCAAGATAGTATGACACATTACCAAGTTCTTTTATCTCAACATTGAGGTTTAAATATTTTACAATGTCCTTGTACTCTTGCTCACTTTTGCTTGCAATGAGCAGATCATCAACAAAAGCTAAAATGTATGCATATTGTCCATTTCTGCACCTAGTGTACAAGCATTTATCTGCTTCACCTTGCTTAAATCCTAAATTTGTCAATATTTCATGCAATTTATCATTCCAACATTTTGCACTTTGCTTTAATCCATAAAGACCTTTGTTTAATTTACACACTAGCTGTCTTTGTTTTGTATTTATGAAACCTGTTGGTTGTTCCATGTACAAGTCTTCAGTTATATCTCCATGAAGAAATGCTGTTTTCACATCAATGTGGTTGACTTGCATGCCTTTTGAGACTGCAATGCTCAGAAGTGTTCTTATTGTCGTGTGTTTCACTACAGGTGCAAACACTTCATCAAAATCTTCTCCATATTTTTGAAGATATCCCTTTGCGACTAATCTTGCTTTATACCTTTCCACTTTTCCTTGTGCATTCCTTTTTAACTTGAATACCCATTTGCATCCTATAGCTTTCTTGCCAGGAGGTAATTTTGTAAGAATCCAAGTATTATTTTTATCCAATGCATCAATTTCTTCTTGTGCAGCTTTATGCCATTCAGCAGCTTCTTCTGCTGGCATTTTCTCAATCTCATCCCATGTTAAGGGCTCTTGAGCTTCTGCTGACTTTGTTAGGTAAGACAGTCTTGGGGGTGGAACACCTTTGTTTTCCCTGGATGAGCGTCTGACAACAGGTTGGTCTGACCTTTCCGCATCCTCAAAATCTGAGAGTTCTTCTCCAATTGATTCCCCTTCTCCAACTGTACTGTCTTCTTCAATGATCCTTTCTGTGTCTGCTTCCTCTGCCTGTTCCTCGTTAGATACAGGTGAGTTGCTTTCAGACATCTGCCTTGGTATGGCATTTATATACACTGGCATGTCTATTATGGTTCTAGTTTCATATTCTGGATGATAAGGCTCATCTGGGATAATCCAGCCTTTATCAACCCTTTTGTTTTCATCAAAATATGTACCATGTCTTATGCCAACAATGCCAGTTTTCAGATTCAAAATTCTATATCCTTTGTGTCCTGGAGCATAGCCAACTAAAATGCCCCTTTCTGTTGTGGAATCCAGCTTATGCCTTCTTTGCTTTGGTATATGAGCATATGCTGTACTTCCAAATGTTCTTATGTGTGACAGGTTTGGCTTCCTACCATGCCATGTCTCATGTGGTGTGCGCTCAGCGCCTTTAGTTGGCATTCTGTTTTGTAGGTACACTGCTGTGAGAATGGCTTCCCCCCATAGTCTTTTAGGGAGATTGCTATCTGACAGCATACATCTGGTCATTTCCACAAGTGACCTAAATTTTCTCTCTGCAACAGAATTTTGCTCTGGTGTGTAAGCTACTGTTGTGATATGCTGAATGCCTTCTTGTTCTAGAAATGTGCGCATGCTTTGTGAAGTGAACTCACCACCATTGTCGGTCTGAAGAACCTTTGGTTTTCTTTCAAATTTATTGCTCACCATGGCTACGTATTTCTTCAGCATGTCTGTGACTTGACTTTTTTCTTTCAGCAAATAGGCCACACAATATCTAGAGAAATCATCCAAGAATATTAGCACAAATCTGTTATTTCCCAATGATGGGATATTAAACGGTCCACATAAGTCACTGTGTATTAAGTCCAGCACTTTATTACTCCTATTTCCTGTGTATGCAGGAAATGAGGGTCTCACACCTTTTTGAGTAACACAGTCTATGCATTTCTCCATTTTACCAGCATCTGCACTTATCTGAATGCCGGTGGCTAGTTGCTTACTGTGAAGATCCTGGATCACCTTAAAATCACGATGTCCCAGGCGGCGGTGCCAGATTTCCAGACTACATTTACCATCATTCTTCCTTACTTGCGCCATATGTGAGGCTTCACCTGAAATGTTCAGCTTATAAACATCATTATGCATAAAAGCTTCAGCATACACTTCATCATTTTTAGAGATTGTGCACTTACTGTTTTCAAAATGAATCGCAAATCCCTTCTTATCTAATGTAGATACACTAAGCATATTGCAAACTGCTTGGGGAATATACAAGACATCACTTACAGGAATTTCTTTAACTTCATTAGACACTTTGCATTTTAAGAATCCAATTCCTTTTGCTTGGATCTTAGCAGTCCCTGCATTTGCAGTATTAAGAATACCTTCTTCTGGACACATTTCCTGAAAGAAATCCTTAGAATTGGTTAAATGGCATGTGCTCCCCGAATCCAAAATCCAAGTACTTTCATTTGAATTATTATTTACCATAGTCAAAGATTTTTCTGCCATTAGAAAGCCCTTATGTTTATTATTGTCCTTCATACATTTCCTTGTTTGAAAATTCTTTAGTTCCATTGGCTTAGGTGAGCTAGAGGGAGTGTTTTGTGTTTCCTTACACCATTTAGATACATGTCCCTCCTTTCCACATGAGTAGCAAATCAGCTTGCCCTTGGGTGGAGTTTTCCCATAGCTCCGCCTTCCTCTGTTCTTTGCCAAGAAATTTGTTTCATTTCTCTCTGACTTGCTTTGAGAACACATCTCCTCAGAATCATTTATTATGCATTCCTGCCTTAGTTTTGATGTTGCCTGTTCAAAAGATTGCCCTTCAATGGCTTCATTTACAGACCTAAAAACATCAAACTTCTTTGATAGTGAGGTAAAAAGAAATGCTCTTTTCAATGCATCACACATGGGAATTCCAGAAAGTTCTAACTTTTGAAATGAAGACATAAGATGCATAATGTGATCATTACATTTACTTTTATCCCTTAATTTGGTTTCATTCAACTCTGCCAACCAAATTGGTTGCTGCTTTGCATATGTAGTTGCATACATAGTTCTCAGTTTATATAAAATGTCCTTTGGTGTATCTTTTCCCTCCACTAATATGGCTTGTTTCTCTGAGAGAGCTTCCAAAAACATGCACTTCACATAATAGTTTGCATTGTCCCATTCAGCCATATTTTCAGCTGTTCTGTTTTGGTCTAAGCATATATTTAGTTTCTTGGCTTGAAGGAGACATATGAATCTTAGTTCCCACTGCTGATAATTAAATTCAGTTAATTTAGGCACCTTGAGAGAGTAGAAAAATGGTGAATTTCCTCCCTCAGCCATTTTAGCCTTGCCTTCTGTGTGGGGGGAGAGAGAGACAGACTGAATCTTTCTTTTAAAACTTAAGAGAAAAATGTGGCTTTTTTACTGCCTGGTAATATTTCTCTTCTTTTTCAATTCCTGAGCCTGGGCCCATAACCCTTTTGTTGGATTATTTGTAGTAAATAATTAGCAGATTTTAGTACACACAGCTTCAGCTTTAGAAATGTTAATTTCTTTCTTCATCTCTCTCTCATTCACCCCTGAATAATTCACTGCTGAGTCACTTTAAAGTTGAAGTAACAAAACATCTGTTTACTCACAGTTTGTAGTTAGATTATAATCAGACAGGCTTATATATACATAATACTATACATTTGTATTATCAGCTCCTTCCATGTGCTTAGATGGTAATGGATGCTCACACCACCATAGATCCTCTCAGGTTAGGAGAGATCATGAGCTCCATGTGCTGTGCCTAACCCCCACAGGAAGTTGCATAGCTGTGTGACCTCTGTAAGTAATTCACATCAGAGGTCACAGAGTAATCACAGAGAAATAATAGGTGACAGACAATGCATGTAAAATACAATACATTCCAACAGGAAGGACTACAGCTCCCAGAGTGCAGTGTAACACTCCCACTCAGTAATCCCTCCTAGGAAGGACTACAGCTCCCAGAGTGCAGTGTAACACTCCTACACAGTAATCCCTCCTAGGAAGGACTACATCTCCCAGAGTGCACTCTGATCCTCCCACACAGTAATGCCTTCTAGGAAGGACTACAGCTCCAAGAATGCACTTGAGACTTCCACACAGTAATCCCTCCTAGGAAGGACTACAGCTCCCAGAGTGCACTGTGACCCTCCCACACAGTAATCCCTCCTAGGAAGGACTACAGCTCTCAGAATGCATTATGACCCTTCTTGGAAGGACTACAGCTCCCAGAGTGCAGTGTGACACCCCCACACATTAAACCCTCGTAGGATGGACTACAGCTCCCAGAGTGCACTCTGACCCTCCCACACAGTAATGCCTCCTAGGAAGGACTACAGCTCCCGGACTGCACTGTGACACTCTACTACTACTACTACTTAACATTTCTAGAGCGCTACTAGGGTTACGCAGCACTGTACAATTTAAGAAAGAGAGACAGTCCCTGCTCAAAGAGCTTACAATCTAATAGACAAGTGAACGGTCGGTCCGATAGGGGCAGTCAAATTGGGGCAGTCTGGATTCACTGAACGGTAAGGGTTAGGTGCCGAACGCAGCATTGAAGAGGTGGGCTTTAAGCAAAGACTTGAAGACGGGCAGGGAGGGGGCTTGGCGTAAGGGTTCAGGAAGGTTGCTCCCGCCTAGCAAGGACTACAGCTCCCAGAGTGCACTCTGAGCCACACAGTAATCCCTCGTAGGAAGGACTACAGCTCCCAGAGTGCACTCTGACCCTCCCACACAGTAATGCCTCCTAGGAAGGACTACAGCTCCCAGAGTGCACTCTGACCCTCCCACACAGTAATGCCTCCTAGGAAGGACTACAGCTCTCAGAGTGCACTGTGACCCTCCCAGATAGTAATGCCTCCTAGGAAGGACTACAGCTCCCAGAGTGCAGTCTGACCCTCCCACACAGTAATGCCTCCTAGGAAGGAGTACATCTCCCAGAGTGCACTCTGACCCTCCCACACAGTAATGCCTCCTAGGAAGGACTACAGCTCCCAGAGTGCAGTCTGACCCTCCCACACAGTAATGCCTCCTAGGAAGGAGTACATCTCCCAGAGTGCACTCTGACCCTCCCACACAGTAATGCCTCCTAGGAAGGACTACAGCTCCCAGAGTGCACTTGAAACTCCTACACAGTAATCCCTCCTAGGAAGGACTACAGCTCCCAGAGTGCACTTTGACCCTCCCACACAGTAATGCCTCCTAGGAAGGACTACAGCTCCCAGAGTGCACTTGAAACTCCTACACAGTAATGCCTCCTAGGAAGGAGTACAGCTCCCAGAGTGCACTCTGACCCTCCCACACAGTAATCCCTCCTAGGAAGGACTACAGCTCCCAGAATGCATTATGACCCTTCTTGGAAGGAGTACAGCTCCCAGAGTGCAGTGTAACACTCCCACACAGTAATCCCTCCTAGGAAGGACTACAGCTCCCAGAGTGCACTCTGACCCTCCCACACAGTAATCCCTCCTAGGAAGGACTACAGCTCCCAGAGTGCACTTTGACCCTCCCACAGAGTAATTACTCCTAGGAAGGACTATAGCTCCCAGAGTGCACTCTGAGCCTTCTATGAAGGACTACAGCTCCCAGAGTGCAATGTGACACTCTTGCACAGCAAGCCTATCTAGGAAGGACTACAGCTCCCAGAGTGCGATGTGACACACCCACTCTGTCCTACACAAACTGAGTTTTCTTCTTCTGCCAGTCAGGGGTGAAAATGTGCAGCCCAGTTCACTAGCCTCTTCTGACTCCTCCTTGATCCTGTAAATGAATCATTAAATAACACAGCATTAGCCCAGTCCCAGTCTCATTTGCAAACCCTTCACAGGGCTGGAGGGAGGTGTCTCAGTCTCGCTTCCTTTGTTCAATGCACAGACTTCCTGTTTCAGAAGCAAGTGCTAAAGAAGCTGATCACTACTGGCATCCAGAGAAACCCATCCCTGCAGCCCAGGAGACATTCACAGAGGAGCCTGGACTGGAGCTGGAGAAGAGCAGGAGGATAGCTGCAGGGGTTTGTGCTGAACAAGTAGGAGACTGGCAGGAGGTGGGCAGCAGAGGATGCAGTGCCAGGCAATGCCATACACACACAAGAAGAAATGACTACATCTCTCAGAGTGCACTGTGACATTCCTACACAGTAATCCCTCCTAGGAAGGACTACAGCTCCCAGAGTGCACTCTGACCCTCCCACACAGTAATGCCTTCTAGGAAGGACTACAGCTCCCAGAGTGCAGTGTGACACCCCCACACATTAAACCCTTGTAGGATGGACTACATCTCTCAGAGTGCAGTGGGACTGTTCCACATTGTAATGCATCCTAGTAAGGACTACAACTCCCAGAATGCACTATGACAGTCTTGTACAGTAAACCTTTCTAGGAAGGACTACAGCTCCCAGAGTGCACTGTGACACCCCCACACAGTAATGTCTTCTAGGAAGGACTACATCTCTCAGAGTGCATAAGTACATAAGTACATAAGTAGTGCCATACTGGGAAAGACCAAAGGTCCATCTAGCCCAGCATCCTGTCACCGACAGTGGCCAATCCAGGTCAAGGGCACCTGGCACGCTCCCCCAACGTAAAAACATTCCAGACAAGTTATACCTAAAAATGCGGAATTTTTCCATTTAATAGCGGTCTATGGACTTGTCCTTTAGGAATCTATTTAACCCCTTTTTAAACTCCGTCAAGCTAACCGCCCGTACCACGTTCTCCGGCAACGAATTCCAGAGTCTAATTACACGTTGGGTGAAGAAAAATTTTCTCCGATTCGTTTTAAATTTACCACACTGTAGCTTCAACTCATGCCCTCTAGTCCTAGTATTTTTGGATAGCGTGAACAGTCGTTTCACATCCACCCGATCCATTCCACTCATTATTTTATACACTTCTATCATATCTCCCCTCAGCCGTCTCTTCTCCAAGCTAAAAAGCCCTAGCCTTCTCAGCCTCTCTTCATAGGAAAGTCGTCCCATCCCCACTATCATTTTCGTCGCCCTTCGCTGTACCTTTTCCAATTCTACTATATCTTTTTTGAGATACGGAGACCAGTTCTGAACACAATACTCCAGGTGCGGTCGCACCATGGAGCGATACAACGGCATTATAACATCCGCACACCTGGACTCCATACCCTTCCTAATAACACCCAACATTCTATTCGCTTTCCTAGCCGCAGCAGCACACTGAGCAGAAGGTTTCAGCGTATCATCGACGACGACACCCAGATCCCTTTCTTGATCCGTAACTCCTAACGCGGAACCTTGCAAGACGTAGCTATAATTCGGGTTCCTCTTACCCACATGCATCACTTTGCACTTGTCAACATTGAACTTCATCTGCCACTTGCACGCCCAATCTCCCAGTCTCGCAAGGTCCTCCTGTAATCGTTCACATTCCTCCTGCGACTTGACGACCCTGAATAATTTTGTGTCATCGGCGATGTGACTGTTCCACATAGTAATGCATCCTAGTAAGGACTACAACTCCCAGAATGCACTATGACAGTCTTGTACAGTAAACCTTTCTAGGAAGGACTACAGTTCCCAGAGTGCACTCTGACCCTTCTAGGAAGGACTACAGCTCCCAGAGTGCAGTGTGACACCCCCACACATTAAACCCGTAGTAGGATGGACTAAATCTCTCAGAGTGCACTGGGACTGTTCCACATAGTAATGCATCCTAGTAAGGACTACAACTCCCAGAATGCACTATGACAGTCTTGTACAGTAAACCTTTCTAGGAAGGACTACAGCTCCCAGAGTGCAGTGTGACACCCCCACACAGTAATGCCTTCTAGGAAGGACTACAGCTCCCAGAGTGCACTCTGACCCTCCCACACAGTAATACCTTCTAGGAAGGACTACAGCTCCCAGAGTGCAGTGTAACACTCCCACACAGTAATCCCTCCTAGGAAGGACTACATCTCTCAGAGTGCACTGGGTCTGTCCCTCATAGTAATGCCTTCTAGGAAGGACTACAACTCCCAGAGTGCACTGGGTCTGTCCCACATAGTAATGCATCCTAGGAAGGACTACAACTCCCAGAGTGCGATGTGACACACCCACTCTGTCCTACACAAACTGAGTTTTCTTCTTCTGCCAGTCAGGGGTGAAAATGTGCAGCCCAGTTCACTAGCCTCTTCTGACTCCTCCTTGATCCTGTAAATGAATCATGAAATAACATAGCATTAGCCCAGTCCCAGTCTCATTTGCAAACCCTTCACAGGGCTGGAGGGAGGTGTCTCAGTCTCGCTTCCTTTGTTCAATGCACAGACTTCCTGTTTCAGAAGCAAGTGCTAAAGAAGCTGATCACTGGCATCCAGAGAAACCCATCCCTGCAGCCCAGGAGACATTCACACAGGAGCTGGAGAAGGGCAGGAGGATGGAGCAGGTAGGAGACTGGCAGGAGGTGGGCAGCAGGGGATGCAGTGCCAGGCAATGCCACACACACACAAGAAGAAATGAGCCTGTGCACAGAGGACAGAATAACTTTTCATAGGTAGTCATTTGTTATAAATCGTAATCAGCGTGTCATTTTGAGGGACTGAATTAGGTTGAAACCTAGTTTGGGGGCTCGGGGGGACTTTTGTTCCCCCCTCATGAACTGCATGTCTGGAAGGGGAAAAGGATGTGTAAAAGATAATGTTGGGGGGGGGGGAATGTGAGAGGGTACGATCTGGAAGAGAGGGAGATTACTTGCCTTATGCGTTTTGTATTTTATGAGTTATGGGTGGGAATTGTCCACATGGGAATTGGTGGGTGGGAACGATCCGGTGGGAACTGACCTAGAATCCTCAGCGAGAGGGCAGGTGCATACTAGGGGTGGAAGGAGAGATTGGGGAGTGAGGAGAGAGAGAGAGGAGATGAAAAGGGCAAGCTGAGGAGGGGGTGCTGCAGGAGGGACAAAGAGGAAAAGCTGGGGCTGTCAGGGGTGAAACGTGGCTGAATTTTGAGGATTCCATAGGACGGGAGGAGTGAGGGAGGGAGACAGCTGGTGATATGTATTGGCAAGATTCACAAATGGGCAGATGATCAAAAGCCCCGTGCTGTTCCAAACAGCGCTCTGAAAATAGTGCTGGAAGAGCAGGGGGCTTTACTGGACCTCTGATCAGAGATAATTGCATGCAAATTTGAGCATGGGGTAGACAGTCCTCCCGCACTTGTTTGACAAGACTGGGTTGTCAAAAGGTGGTCTCCCTCCTCTTCCATCCCAGCGCATCCCAGAGGAGGCCACCTCCCTCCTCCAACTGAAGGTAGGGGGGTAGGGAAGGGCCGCTAAACCACCAGGTGGGGGGGTGGGGATTGTCTCGTGACCTGCTGGGCCACCAGGAACATCTGAGTGATGCTGGAGACATGCTGGATCTCCAGCCCCCCCCCCTCCCCCCGAACTGGTGTTAGGGGACGGATCTCCAGCCCCCTGTTGCTGGGCGGGGGGTCGGGTCAAGGTTCCTGCGGGGGGCTGCTGCATTGGGGGGAATGGGGACCTGCTAGCATGCAAATGCATGCTGGACAGGGTTCACCATTCCTCCCCAATGGCGTAGGGTTTGCCACAGCCAGTGAGCCAATCTTTAGCGTGCTGGTCGCTGATCATTGGGGATGAATAGGTTTAGCTAAGAGCCCTGTTTTGCATGCATTTGCATGCTAGTTGCGTTCAGAGCCAGCAAGCGCATTGTTTCACGCGCTCGGTTTCTGTATATGTGCTGGGAGCAAGATTACTGAGGGGATGGGATAATCAAGCCTGAGCTGGGAGACGGCTTAGGCGGAGTCAGTCCTGGAGTCCCGGGTGGGGGGGGGGGGGGGGAATTCTACACAAAAAGCTACTACTACTTAACATTTCTAGAGCGCTACTAGGGTTACGCAGCGCTGTACAATTTAACATAGAGGGACGGTCCCTGCTCAAGGAGCTTACAATCTAAGAGACAAGTGAAGGGACAGTCCGATAGGGGCGGTCAAATTGGGGCGGTCTGGGTTTAGTGAACGGAAGAGTTAGGTGCCAAATGCAGCATTGAAGAGGTGGGTTTTAAGCAAAGACTTGAAGATGGGCAGGGAGGGGGCTTGGCGTAGGGGCTCAGGAAGGTTGTTCCAAGCATAGGGTGAGGCGAGGCAGAATGAGCGGAGCCTAGAGTTGGCGGTGTTAGAGGAGGGATTTGTCCTGTGAACGGAGGTTACGGGCGGGAACATAGGGGGAGATGAGGGTAGAAAGATAGTGAGGGGCAGCAGACTGAATGCATTTGTAGGTAAGAAGGAGAAGCTTGAATTGAAGGCGGTATCTGATTGGAAGCCAGTGAAGTGACCTGAGGAGAGGGGTGATATGAGTAAATCGGTTTTGGCGGAATATGAGACGTGCCGCAGAGTTCTGGACAGATTGAAGGGGGGATAGATGGCTAAGTGGAAGGCCAGTGAGGAGTAAGTTGCAGTAGTCAAGGCGAGAGGTAATGAGAGCATGGACGAGAGTTCGGGTGGTGTATTCAGAGAGGAAAGGGCGAATTTTGAAGCTGAATTTAAAAAAAAATCTGCACAGTTACAACCCCAAAAACAAAGGCAGGAGCTGAAATCTAATGCATTCTGAGCACCTCCCGTGTCCCTGACTGTGTTTCTGGTTTGTGTTTCAGATGCGGGTGACATTTGAGGACGTCTTTGTCTCTTTCTCCCAGGAGGAGTGGGAGTATTTAGATGAGGAGCAGAAGGAGCTTTGGCGGGAGGTGATGAAGGACAACTATGAGATCCTGATGTCTCTAGGTAAGGGTTTCCCATTATTCTTACTGACTGGCAGTGGGTGAGTCTCACTACAGGATGCCGGTGTGACTGATAATGAGTGATGGCGAGATGACATTAGTACCTGGGGTGGGCCTGTTTCTAAGATTCTTCTGTTTTCATTGGAGTATTGTTTCGATTCCTGTCTGTAAAACCTTCAATAACTATGACTCTGGCATTCTTACGGTATCCTATACTTTGTTTTTCACAATTTGTCACTCGGCGGGACTTGGGGGTGATTGTGTCTGATGACCTTAAGGTAGCCAAACAGGTAGAAAAGGTGACAGTCAAAGCCAGAAGGATGCTTGGGTGCATAAGGAGAGGGATGCAATTCTGGAGACCACACCTACAGAAGGATATAAACAGGATGGAGTCTGTCCAGAGGGCGGCTACGAAATTGGTAAGCGGTGTCCGTCATAAAACATAGAGAGACAGGCTCATGAACCTCAACATGTATACGCTGGAAGAGGTGGGAGAGAGGGTATATGATAGAGATGTTTAAATACCTCAGTGTGTCACGTTTCTTGTGGCACCTCAGGGTTAGTGAGCCCTTGGGCCACTGCCAAGTGGCGGCAGCGGCAGGAGAATCACCCAAACACAGACAAGGCAGAACAGACGTACCAGCAAACCCAGAACTGTAACTACCAGGCGGAGAATGCAGTCGAGGCAACTCAAGCTGGAGCAAGCAGGACAGGAATTCAGCCCAAACTTCACCTGCATTTGACCGCCATTCCTCAGGAATTGAGCCCCTGGGTGCAGGTGGCCAGCAGGACTTACCGGACAGGGCAGGAAGGCAGAACTACAGGAAACAGCAGCCGGCAAACAGCAGGTCACTTCCAGAAAACACACTGGGGTTCCAGAAGGATAGAAACAGGATGGAGTCTGTCCAGAGGGCGGCTACAAAATTGGTAAGCGGTCTCCGTCATAAAACATAGAGAGACAGGCTCATGAACCTCAACATGTCTACGCTGGAAGGGAGGCGGGAGAGAGGGGATATGATAGAGATGTTTAAATACCTCAGTGTGTCACGTTTCTTGTGGAACCTTGGGGTTAGTGAGCCCTTGGGCCACTGCCAAGTGGCGGCAGGAGAATCACCCAAACACAGACAAGGCAGAACAGACATACCAGCAAACCCAGAACTGTAACTACCAGGCGGAGAATGCAGTCGAGGCAACTCAAGCTGGAGCAAGCAGGACAGGAATTCAGCCCAAACTTCACCTGCATTTGACCGCCATTCCTCAGGAATTGAGCCCCTGGGTGCAGGTGGCCAGCAGGACTTACCGGACAGGGCAGGAAGGCAGAACTACAGGAAACAGCAGCCGGCAAACAGCAGGTCACTTCCAGAAAACACACTGGGGTTCCAGGCAGGCAGCAAGCAGCAGAAAAAAACAGAAAACAAGCCGGGTCTGGGCAGGCAGCAGACAGAAGAATAAATCAGGAGACAAGCAGGGTCAAAGCCACAATCAGGAAATAGCACAGCAGCACTGCAACTAACTCTCACCAAAGGAAACTCCCGTGACAGTACCTCTCCCTTAAGTCTTCCCTGGACTTCTCAGGAGGTCTGGATTTCTCTGGATCTTCTTGGTGGAATCTGCTGACAAGTTTAGGCGTGTCACCAACGTCCATATCATTAAGTGCAGGTCGTGAGATGGCCGGTTGAGGGCGAGGCTGGGCTTTGTCCACGGAGCTGGGTTGAGTGCCCGGCGCTGGAGTAGAGCTACAGGCCATGGTTTGCTGTGAGCTAGACTTCCGATTCTTAGATTTCCAGATCTCAGGATAGTCCTGAAGCTTAGGGCCTGGGGTCGGCTTTTTACGTAAGGTGCGGGACCACCGGCCCCAAGGAGTCATCCTAGAACTCCTGTTGGCTGGACTCTGGGGGCTGGGCATATTACCGGATTCCGCTTGGCACTGGCTGATCTGGGGTAATGCACATGCGCAGGTCAGCCCCCTCGTAGAAGTCTTAGAGTCCTGGGAGTCACTAATATCCGTCCACGCATCTGAGTCTTGGTCCGGCTGTTCACCGACCACACTATCGGTGTCAGGGATAAAACAACGTTTTCTGCAAGACTCGACCCAGTCCAATATCTCACCCTTGTCCCAGTCCAGGACCAGATTGTGTCTCTGTAGCCATGGAAGACCCAATACAATGGGCTGCACTGCTGAGGGAAGGACATATAGAGAGATGTCCTCCCTGTGATCGCCAATCCGTAAGCTCATGGGAACCGTTTGAGTGTTTACATATCCTTGAATGCTTCCATACACTGAAAAGAGCGGGATGGTCTTAGGTAATTCTTGTGTCGGAATGTTAAGCCAATGGACTAGACTCGGCTATAAAGCTTCCACCCGCCCCAGAGTCCAGAAAGACCTCAGTATGCTCCTGTCTGTGACCTAGGTCGAGCACTGCTGACATTAAGAATTGGGTACGCAGAAGGTTAGAAGATTGACTTATTACTGTGCCTGCAGTCAGACCTGGCCCCAAGGATCCAGGTTTCAGTGGACAGTTGACCGCGTAGTGTCCCGTATCACCACAATACAGGCAAAGATTGAGGGTCCGACGCCTCTGTTTCTCTTGAATCGTGAGAGGAGTATGACCTAGTTGCATGGGTTCTACTGGTGGTTGGGGGGGAACCTCCTGCGGACGAGGAGTCTGTGGTAAAACTTGATGGCTAGGTGTCTTAATACCTATCTTTTCTAAGGAATGCCGTTCTCGGCCACGCTCCTGGAATCAAATATCAATCATATTACAAAGCTTGATTAGATCATCCAACCTGGTGGGAAGTTCACGTCCTGCCAGCTCATCCTTAATTTGCGGTGCCAATCCCTGCCAAAAGGTCGCGATCAGACTTTCATTGATCCAGGCTAATTCAGAAGCCAAAGTGCGGAACCTGATCGCATAGAGGGGCATAATCGAACGCGAACATCTATCTCCATGGGCGTCTATGTCCGAAAACGGGTACGTGAAGAGGCGGGACAGACCGTATTTTCAAAAAAAATGGATGTTTTTGAGCTGGGCGTTTTTTGTTTTTTTTAGCAATAATGGAAACTAAAAACGCCCAGCTCAAAAACACCCTCTGACCCAGTTAGCAGGGGGGAAAGCACCATGGGAGTACAGCCTACCAACTACCAACATCGTGAGCATTTGCCACAAGCTAGTGGAATTACGGAACCCAATACCCTACCCCCACCACAATACATTGCTGATGTGACTCTGCAGTGCGCATAACAGAAAAGGTGTCACACTCACCCGAGAGCCACATCAGAACCAGGGAAAGGCTGTCGCAGGATAGAACGCATTCTGCTGTCATGGAGGTGGGTACGGCATTTGAGGCTGGTATAGAGGCTGGAAAAAAAAGTTTTTAAAGTGAGGTTTTTATGGTGGGAGCGGGTTAGTGACCACTGGGGGAGTCCGGGGAGGTCATCCCCGATTCCCTCCAGTGGTCATTGGGCAGTTGGGGCACTTGTTCGTGAAAAAAAAGGGTCCAAAAAAAGTGACCCAAAATCGCAGTAAAAACGCCTTTTTTTTTTCGATTATCAGCTAAAGACGCCCATCTCTCCTCGGCCGATAACCACGCCCCAGTTCCGCCTTCACCACGCCTCTGACATGCCCCCGTCAACTTTACCCGTTTCCGCAACGGATTGCAGTTGGAAACGCCCAAAATTGGCTTTCGATTATACCGATTTGGGCGCCCACGGGAGAAAGACGCCTATCTCCCGATTTGGGTCGCAATATAGGCGTTTTTCTCTTTCGAATATAAGCTGGATAGTCACCCAAGGTCTGTGTTCCTTGCTTGAGTCTCAAGAGTGCAGAAGTTGCGGAAGTAACCTTCCCAGGCTCTTCAAAAACTCATTTAAATTGATCCAGGAAACTCTGGAGATCATGAAGCACCGGATTGTCCCTCTCCCAAAGAGGGGATGCCCAAGCTAATGCTTGACTGGACAATAGAGACATAATATAAGCTATCCGGGTTCTCTCAGTGGGGAAATCTTGAGACTGGAGCTCAAAAATTATTTCACACTGGTTGAGAAAACCTCTACAGTCTTTGGGATTGCCGTCATATCTAGGTGGTGACTTCAGACGGATCCCTGGCATGGCCGGAGCTCTTGCTGGTGCTGGACCTGAACTTGAAGCATCTGCTGCTAACTTTAGGGATGCCGACATAAGTCTCTCTAGTTGGTCCATACGTGCCCCCAGGGTGTGGAGGGCATTAGCATGCTCCTACAGCGCCTGCACGATGGATGATCCCTCCGAGCTCATGGCCTTGCAATCTGTCACATTTCTCGTGGAACCTCGGGGTTAGTGAGCCCTTGGGCCACTTCAGAGGGGCGGCAGCGGCAGGAGAATCACCCAAAAACAGACAAGGCAGAACAGACGTACCAGCAAACCCAGGTCTGAAACTACCAGGCAGAGACTGCAGCCGGGACAACTCAAGCTGGAGCAAGCAGGACAGGAATTCAGCCCAAACTTCACCTGCACTTGACCGCCGTTCCTCAGGAGTTGAGCCCCTGGGTGCAGGTGGCCGGCAGGACTTACCGACAGGGCAGGAAAGCAGAACTGCAGGAAACAGCAGCCGGCAAACAGCAGGTCACTTCTAGAAAACACACCGGGGTTCCAGGCAGGCAGCAAGCAGCAGAATAAACCAGAAAACAAGCCGGGTCTGGGCAGGCAGCAGACAGAAGAATAAACCAGGAGACAAGCAGGGTCAAAGCCACAATCAGGAAATAGCACAGCAGCACTGCAACTAACTCTCACTAAAGGAAACTCCTCTGAGGACCTCTGTTGCAAGGCAAACTAGAGAACTTCCCAGGTGATTAATAAAGGCAGCATACAAGGGAGTTCACCAGGTACGGGTACTGCTTAATTCCAAAAAAAACCCCAAAACAATCTGGAAGGCTGGAAGATCCGGACTGGACCAGCATATCTTCTGGAACATGGGAAACGGCAAGCAATCAGTTCACAGCAGCCACCAGGTCTAACCACTGGGGGGCGAGGTGACTGAGAGCAAGGAACATGGGCACAATCGTGACAGTGTCGTCAATATACAGGAGGCGGCAAGCTTTTTTCAAATAAAGGAAAACTCTGGAATGAGGCTTAGGAGGAATCTACGAAAGTATTCGTTCATGGAAAGGGTGGTGGAGGCGTGGAATGGCCTACTGGTGGAGGTCGTGGCAACGAAGACTGTCAATTTAAGAAAGCATGGGACAGGCACGTGGGGATCTGTTAGGAAAAGGAGGAGTTAGTGGTTTCTCAGGAAAGGCAGACTGGATGGGCCATTTGGCCCTTGTCTGCCATCATGATTCTATGTTTGGGGAGGGGAAGGGGAGGTTGAGGCTTGCTGGGTCAGTGGTTGTTTCATCTTATACTGTAGGGGGCTATCGGAGCCAAATCTAGTAGCTTTATTGGTTTAGGAACAGTTAGATGCATTGTCTGTTTCTTATCTCTGCCTTTGTTGTTGTCATTGGTTTCAGTTGAAAAACAAGTAAAGAACAGCAGATTGAAAAATCGTTGAAAGGTTTATTATTGTAGTTATCTGGGTCTTGCCGCGTTTGAGTAAGAACCGACATTTCAGCCACCATGAAGAACGCCACAGCATGTTGGCTGAAACGTCTGTTCCACTTACTCAGACGGACAACCACAACATCATAATTCCAGCTGCAGCAGCCTAAGAGAACGTACGTAAGTACTGCCACACTGGGACAGACCAAAGGTCCATCAAGCCCAGCATCCTGTTTCCAAGAGCGGCCAATCCAGGTTTTTCCCCAGAGGATTTCTCCTTAAGAAGCCTAGGCTTTCTTTGGGGTCTGAGGAGGGGTCCTGCATATGGTCACCTGCAGCTTCCTCTGTAGTGGCTCTCTCGGAGCAGACGGGGGTAGAGGACGGTGTCCTCACTGACCAACCGGATGACTCTTCCGCCGTGAGGATTTTCCATAAGGAGGAGTTGTCCTCCTTTATATCTCAGGCGCTGGAAGCCCTGGATATAGAGTATCCTGAGGTTGCGGCTTCTCAGGGCGGTCAACCCCAAGATGGCTAGTACCAGACGACCTTCTAAGGCCTTTCCGGTACATGAAGCTATTGAAGAGTTGATTTCGGCCCAGTGGGCGGATCCGGATGGGGGGCTGAAAGTAGGCAGGGCTATGGCCAGGCTGTATCCGGTTTCAGCGGAACGTTTAGAGCAGTTGTTCTACCTAGGGTGGATGCCCTGGTGACGGCGGTCACTAAGAAGACTACTCTTCCAGTGGAAGGTGGTATGGCACTTAAGGATGTGCAAGACAGATGGCTAGAGGCCTCTTTAAAACGTGCCTTTGAGGTGGCCGCTTTGACACTTGAAGCTTCTGTTTGTAGTTCTTATGCGGCTAGAGCTTGTCTCAGTTAGCTACATTCTGTCATGGATTTGTTTTCGGAGTCGGATATGTCGGACGCTCCTTAATTGCCCCTGATGGATATTGGCTGGCGTACTTGGTGGATGCCTTGTATGATTTGGTCCATGCTTCGGCCAAACTCATGGCCTTGACCGTTTCCTCTCAGCGTCTTCTGTGGCTCAGTCGTTGGGCCGTAGATATGGCCTCTAAGCACGGCTCATTAATTGACTTTCCGAGGGAAATTGCTTTTGGAAAAGATTGTTAAAGATTTGGGGGATTCTAAATCTCAGCGTCTTCCGGAGGATAGACCCAAGTCTACATCCAGGCAGGGAGCATCGAGGTCACGTTTCAGAGAGATGCGACGGTATCGCCCGGGGTGGCCCAACGCAGCCTTTCATCGTCCTCGTTTTGGGCAGAGTTCTTACTTTCGCAACGAGAAGCGTCCAGCTGGACCCCCTCTCGTCAGGGGGCTCCTTCTCGGGCCTCCCAATGATGGGGCGCAGGTCTACTCAGGAGGAGAGCAGATCGGTGGTCAGCTTTCTCTGTTTCTTCCAGAGTGGGCCAGAATTACTTCGGACCAGTGGGTCCTCGATGTGGTGCGAGAAGGTTACAAGCTAGAATTCTTCTCTCCCGTCACAGACTTTTTTTCTGGAGTCCCGCTGTGTAATCGCAGGCCAAGAGGGACAGTGGTTCTGCAGTGTTTGCGAGACCTGCTAAGGATAGGGGCTATCGTGCCTGTTCCTCCTCTCAAAAGGCGCACAGGTCCGTACTCTATCTTCTTTGTGGTTCCAAAGAAGGAAGGGCTTTTTGGCCTATTCTCGAGCTCAGAAAAGTAAACCAGTTTTTGCGAGTTCATCACTTCCGCATGGAGACATTAAGGGCAGTTATTGCTGCTGTTCAACCAGGCGAGTTATTGACGGCTCTCGATTTGAGGGAAGCTTACCTGCACATTCCCATTTGGCAGCCCCATCAGAGATTTCTCAGATTTGCGGTGCTGGGTCAGCACTTCCAATTTCAGGCCCTTCCTTTCGGAATGGCCACTGCCCCATGCACTGTTTCCAAGGTCTTGGTGGTGGTGGCGGTGTTCCTTCGGAAGGAGGGGATTCGAGTGCATCCATATCGCGACGACTGGCTGATTCGGGCGACGACAGCAGAGGAAAGTCGAGTGGTCACCGACCGAGTGATTGCGGTGTTGCAATCCTTAGGTTGGGTGGTCAATATGGACAAGAGTCATCTGGTTCCTGATCAGAGTCTGGAGTATCTTGGAGTGCAATTCGATACAAAGCGGGGGAAGGTGTTTCTCCCCGACGGGCGAAGGATCAAATTGCTTTCTCAGGTACGGACCTTATTGAGTTGTTGCGCTCCCCGAGTGTGGGACTATGTTCAGCTCCTCGGTTCCATGACGGCGACCTTGGAGGTCATTCCATGGGCAAGGGCTCACATGCGGCCTCTTCAGAATTTCCTTTTGAGCAGATGGTTGCCAACATCGCTGGATTATCAATGACGCCTTCCTTGGTCGAGCCGGGCCAGGGACAGTCTCGCGTGGTGGCTCCGGTCAGCCAATTTGCAGAAGGGTGTTTCTCTGGCAGCTCCCAATTGGGTGATAGTCGTTACGGATGCCAGCCTTGCAGGCTGGGGAGCCCATTGTCTTCATCGAGTAGCCCAGGGATCGTGGACCCCTGTGCAGCGTTTCACCCCTCTCGAAGGCGACTTGGCCGATAAAATCGTTGGAGTTGCGAGCAGTCGTGAATGCGCTGCGGAGTTTCAGGACCTTCTGCAGGGGCAGGCGGATCGTGTATTCTCGGACCACACCATGACTGTGGTCTACATCAATCGGTAGGGGGGCACTCGCAGTCTTCCCTTGGCAGTGGAAGCATCTCGTATTCTAGTATGGGCGGAAGCGCATGCTCAGAGTCTGTCGGCAGTGCACATTGCGGGTCAAGACAATGTTCAAGCGGATTTTCTCAGCCGGAGTCTTTGGACGCAGCGGAATGGACGGTGTCGGACTCGGCTTTCAGCTGATCTGTCAACGTTGGGGAAGACCAGTAATGGATCTCATGGCCATGGCTTGCAATTCCAAAGTTCCCCAGTTCTTCACCACAAACGGCAGCCAGGATCCGCAGGATTGGACGCTTTTCTCCAGCCATGGCCGGAACCAACATCTACTGTATTTTTTCCTCTGTGGCCTCTTATAGGGAGAGTTCTTTGCCACATAGGGGGGCATTGGGGACCGGTCGTTCTAGTGGCCCCAGACTGGCCCCGATGGCCGTGGTATGCAGATCTCGTTTGAGCGCACTCAGGGCCACCATTGCGCCTCCGGTGACTCCCGATCTGCTGCATCAAGGGCCAGTTCAGATGGAAAAATCCCTCCCACTTTGGTCTTACGGCCTTGACTATTGGTAGGCGGCTGCTGAGGAAGAAGGATTTCAGGACCATCATTGGCCACTCTTTTGGGGGCACGGAGCAGTCTACTTAAGCACGTACGCGCGAGTGTGGGAACTTTCATCGGCATGGTGTGCTTTACATGCTGAATCGCCTTTTTGGGCGGACATTCCGGTTATTCTGGAGTTTCTTCAGGATGGTCTTCAAAAAGGGATTGGCATATAATTCAAAAACCAAAAAACAGCCAAACACAATCTGAAAGGGTTGTGTAGAGTGAACAATAACAAGCAAGTGGGAAATACCCTCAGAAACCAAGGTCTCACCAAGGTCTGACCACCAAGACACTGATATCTATAGTAAGATTTTTGTGTCCGTGATCTAATCTCTTTCATGGGGTAAATTTGCCACCTGTTCGCAATCCAAGACTGTTCATAATAGAACCAATACTCCAAAACATTTGAGAGTATGAAATCTTTCCAGCTGCAACATAGCATAAATAAACATTAGCTTTCTCATTGCTGGCTTGAAAACCCCACAGTCCAACTGTTGACTTTCATTCAACGGGGCCCGATCGTTTCACCCACTTCAGGCTTCATCAGGAACCACACAGTTTAAACCATAGTTATATCAAACCAAAACTGTTTGATGGTCACTGCCGCCCAGGTGGGCACCCACTTGGATATTTGACACGCTATCCCCATTTGTGAGCACCATATCCAGTGTCGCTCCCTCCCTCGTTGGGTCCCATCACCATTTGGTCTGAGCAAAACACTTTGGAAAGCATCCACGATCCCTCTACTTCTTTCCGATTCCGCAGACTGACCTTCCAATCTACATCCGGTAGATTGAAATGCTCCCAGCAACAGCACCTCTCTCTTGCTTCCCAACTTTTGAATATCTGCGATCAGGTCAAAGTCCTGGATTCAAGCGTGCTGACTTTAGTAAAATGGGGGAATACCTGAGGAAGGAGATGATGGGCTGGGAGGAGTAACGAGAAGTGGAAGGGACAGTGGGTCCAGGCTGAAAGAAGCTATAACATAGGGCCACGAACTTTATGTAAGGAAAGTAAATACAAGCAAGAGAAAAAGGAAACCAATATGGTTCTCCAAGCAAGTGATTGGGAAATAAAGGCTAAAGGAGTTGGCGTTCCAGAAATACAGAAAAACTCAAGAAAAGGAACACATGGAGGAATACCGGATGAAACTCGAAAGAAGCCAAGGAGAGAGATATGACTGGCAAAAGCGCAAGCGGAAGAACAAATGGCTAGAATGTAAGGAGGGGTGACAAAAATTTCTTCAGGTATATTAGTGAAAAGAGAATGACTAAAAAGGGAATTGTGACACTAAAAGATACTGCGAACCGCTATTTGGAAAATGATGAAGAAAAAAGCCCAAATTTGCTAAATAGATACTTTGTTCTGTTTTCACAGAAGAAAATCCTGGAGAAGGACCGCGATGGACTGGAAATAGTACAAATGAGAATGAGTGGATAGAGCAATGTTTCACGGAAGAAAGTGTGTGTCAACAACTTGAAAAGTTAAAGGTGGACAAAGCCATGGGACCGGACGGGATCCACCCGGATATGAGGGAGCTCAGAGAGGTTTTGACGGGTCCTCTTAAATATTTGTTTAATATATCCTTGCAGACGGGAGAGGTTCCGAGGGATTGGAGAACGGCGGAGGTGGTCCCTCTTCACAAAAGTGGTGATAGGGACTCAGTGACTTTGATGCCTGGCTTGCCTTCTTCCATGATCCTTCCTCCCCCTCTCTCATCCTTGGTGACTTTAATATTCCTGCTAACGATCGTTCCAACTCTTATATTTCCAAGTTACTCGCTTTAACATCCTCCTTTAATCTCCAACTATGCTCCACCTCCCCCACTCATCAAAATGGTCACTGTCTTGATCTCATCTTCTCCTCCAACTGTTCACCCTCTAGTTTCCTTGCCTCTGATCTTCCCCTCTCTTATCACCATCTTATAACTTTCACACTTAAATCTCCTCCCTCCCAGTCCCGTCCTATCTTATCTAATTTATCTAGGAATCTTCACGATATTGACCCTTCATCTCTATCCTCCCATTTTTCAAACCTCCTCTCTACTGTGGCACCATCCACGTCTGTCAACGAGGCTGTTTCTTCTTACAACAATACTCTATCCTGCTGCCTCTACACTCTTGCACCTTATGACCCCCTATAAGGCGTACAAAACCCCAACCTTGGCTGACTTCTAATATCCGCTACCTACGTTCCTACGTACTGCCGAACGCCTCTGGCGGAAATCTCAGGCCCTTGCTGATTTCTTACACTTTAAGTGTACACTTTTAAGTGACCTCCTTCCAATCTGCTCTTTTACACGCCAAACAGGATTATTATGTGCAACTGACTAACTCTCTTGGCTCTAACCCTCGACTTCTCTTCACCACATTGAACTCTCTCCTCAAGGTGCCCCCCCCCAACTCCCCCTTCATTATCTCCTCAGACCCTTCTGAATTCTTTCACGACAAGGTTCAAAAGATAAACCTTGAATTCTCTACCTCGCCACCACTCCCTCCACTAGTCCGTTCCCCTCTCTCTCCTTCCCCTCATTCCTTTTCCTCCTTTCCTGAAGTTACTATAGACGGAAACCTACTACTTCTCACCTTTCTTCCTCAATTACACCTGTTCCTCTGATTCCCATCCCACCCACCTTCTTAATGCCATCTCATCTGCTCTTATTCCTTTTATCTGTCACATTCTCAAACCTCTCACTTTCCACGCAACTGTCCCTACTGCCTTTAAACATGCTGTGGTCACACACTCTCCTTAAGAAAGCCTTCACTCGACCCTACTTGTCCCTCTAATTACCGACCCATCTCCCTCCTCCCTTTTCTCTCAAATTACTTGAGCGTGCTGTTCACCACCACTGCTTGAATTTCTCTCCTCACATGCTGTTCTTGACCCACTACAATCTGGTTTCGCCCTCATCCACTCAACTGAAACTGCGCTTACTAAAGGCTCCAATGACCTATTACTGGCTAAATCCAGAGGTCCTCTATTCCATCCTACATTCTTCTTGATCTTTCCCATTTATTTATTTATTTATTGTGTTGCATTTGTATCCCACATTTCCCCACCTCTTTGCGGGCTCAGTTTTGACACTGTCGATCACAGCATACTCCTCGATACCCTGTCCTCACTTGGATTCCAGGGCTCTGTCCTTCTTCCTGGTTCTCTTCCTACCTCTCCTCCGCACCTTCAGTGTTCACTCTGGTGGATCCTCTTCTGACTTCTATCCCTCTGCCTGTCAGCGTACCTCAGGTCCCCTCCTCTTTCTATTTACACTTCTCCCTTGGTCAGTAATCTCATCTCATGGCTTTTCCGACCATCTCTATGCTGATGACTCCCAATCTACCTTTCTACCCCTGATATCTCACCTTGCATCAAACCAAAGTTTCAGCGTGCTTGTCTGGAACATTAGCTGTCGGGGATGTCTCTCAACGCCACCTGAAATTAAACATGACCAAAACCGAGCTTCTCATTTTCCCCACCCAAACCACCTCCCCATCCACACCGTGTTCTATTTCTGTTGATGGCTCTCCATCATTCCCTCCCTGTCTCCTCAGCTCGAAACCTGGGGGTCATCTTTGACTCTTCTCTCTCCTGCTCTGCTCATACCCAGCAGATCGCCAAGACCTGTCGTTTCTTTCTTTACAACATCCATAAAATTTGCCCCTTCTTTCCGAGCACCTCTACCAAAACCTCATCCACACCCTTGTCACCTCTCATTTAGACTACTGCAATCTGCTTCTTGCTGGCCTCCCCCTTAGTCACCTCTCCCTCTCCAATCGGTTCAAAACTCTGCTGCCCGTCTTGTCTTCCGCCAGGGTCGCTTACTCATACTACCCCTCTCCTCAGTCCGCTTCACTGGGCTCCCTATCCGTTTTCCGCATCCTGTTCAAACTTCTTCTACTAACCTATAAATGTACTCACTCTACCGCTCCCCAGTACTCTCTCCACACTCATCCTTCCCTACACCCTTCCCATGCACTCCGCTCCATGGAAAATCCTGCTTATCTGTTCCCTTCTCCACTACTGCCAACTCCAGACTTCGCGCCTTCTGTCCTCGCTGCACCCTACACCTGGAATAACTTCCTGAGCCCCTACGTCTGCCCCATCCTTGACCACCTTTAAATCTAGACTGAAAGCCCACCTCTTTAACATTGCTTTGACTCATAACCACTCGCCTCCACCTACCCTCCTCTCTTCCTTCCTGTACACATTAATTGATTTGATTTGCTTACTTTATTTTTTGACTATAGATTGTAAGCTCTTTGAGCAGGGACTGTCTTTCTTCTATGTTTGTGCAGCGCTGCGTACGCCTTGTAGCGCCATAGAAAATGCTAAATAGTAGTAGTAGTAGTAGAAGCTGGAAACTAGAGGCCGGTAAGCCTCACTTCGGTTATTGGAAAAGTAATGGAAGTGATGCTGAAGGAAAGGATAGTGAATTTCCTGGAAGCCAATAAGTTGCAAGATCCGAGGACAACATGGTTGAGTTCTTTGATTGGGTGACAGGAGAATTGAATCAGGGACGAGCTATAGACGTAATCTACTTAGATTTCAACAAAGCTTTTGACACCGTTCCTCACAGGAGGCTCTTAAATAACTGGATGGGCTGAAGATAGGACCCGAAGTGGTGAACTGGATTAGGAACTGGTTGACGGACAGACCGCCAGAGGTGGTGGTGAATGGAATTCGCTCGGAGGAGGAAAGGTAAGTAGTGAGTGCCTCAGGGATCGGTGCTGGGGCCGATTCTGTTCAATATATTTGTGAGTGACATTGCCAAAGAGTTAGAATGTAAAGTTTGCCTATTTGCGGATGATACTAAGATCTGTAACAGAGTGGACACCCGGGAGGGAGTGGAAAACATGAAAAAGGATCTGAGGAAGCTAGAAGAATGGGCTAAGGTTTGGCAATTAAAATTCAATGCGAAGAAATGCAAAGTGATGCACTTAGGGAATAGAAATCCACGGGAGATGTATGTGTTAGGCTGTGAGAGTCTGATAGGTACGGACGGGGAGAGGGATCTTGGGGTGATAGTATCTGAGGATTTGAAGGCGACAGTGTGACAAAGGCGATGGCCGTAGCTAGAAGGTTGTTAGGCTGTATAGAGAGGTGTGACCAGCAGAAGAAAGGGGGGTGTTGATGCCCCTGTATAAGTCGTTGGTGAGGGCCCCACCTGGAGTATTGTGTTCAGTTTGGAGGCCGTACCTTGCGAAGGATGTAAAAAGAATTGAAGCGGTGCAAAGGAAAGCTACGAGAATGGTATGGGATTTGCGTTACAAAACGTATGAGGAGAGACTTTCTGAACTAAACATGTATACCTCTGGAGGAAAGGAGAAGCAGGGGTGATATGATACAGACGTTCAAATATTTGAAAGGTATTAATCCGGAGATGGGACGGTGGTAGAACGAGAGGACATGAAATGAGATTGAAGGGGGGCAGACTCAAGAAAAATGTTAGGAAGTATTTTTTCACGGAGAGAGTAGTGGATGCTTGGAATGCTCTCCTGCGGGAGGTGGTGGAAATGAAAACAGTAACGGAATTCAAACATGCGTGGGATAAGCATAAAGGAATCCTGTTCAGAAGGAGCTTAGCCGAGATTGGGTGGCAGAGCCAGTGGCGGGAGTCGGGGATAGTGCTGAGCAGACTTATATGGTCTGTGCCACAGCCGGTGGTGGGAGGCGGGGCTGGTGGTTGGAAGGTGGGGATAGTGCTGGGCAGACTTATATGGTCTGTGCCAGAGCGGTGGTGGGAGGCGGGGCTGGTGGTTGGAAGGCGGGGATAGTGCTGGGCAGACTTATATGGTCTGTGCCAGAGCCGGTGGTTGGGAGGCGGGGCTGGTGGTTGGGAGGCGGTTTTAGTGCTGGGCAGACTTATATGGTCTGTGCCAGAGCCGGTGGTGGGGAGGCGGGGCTGGTGATTGGGGAGGCGGGGATAGTGCTGGGCAGACTTATACGGTCTGTGCCCTGAAGAACACAGGTACAAATCAAGATAGGGTATACACAAAATTAGCACATATGAGTTATCTTGTTGGGCAGACTGGATGGACCGTGCAGGTCTTTTTCTGCCGTCATCTACTATGTTACTATGTAGTTACAGGGGTATAAATCTAAGATGAAATACAAACTTAGATTCAGATGATTCAAAACAGTCAAAAACATTCACACACTTACAAACATATTGACAAGCCACTGCAAGGCCTTAAATGTACTCAATACAAATATAAAATACAAAAAACCCACCCAACCCTATAGCACGTACTGTGTGGTTCCTGATGAAGCCCTGAAGTGGGTGAAACGATCTGGGCCCCGTTGAATGAAAGTCAACAGTTGGACTGTGGGGTTTTCAAGCCAGCAATGAGAAAGCTAAGTTTTATTTATGCTATGTTGCAGCTTGGAAAGATTTCATACTCTCAAATGTTTTGGAGTATTGGTTCTATTATGAACA
This sequence comes from Microcaecilia unicolor, assembly GCF_901765095.1. Classification (NCBI taxonomy): domain Eukaryota; kingdom Metazoa; phylum Chordata; class Amphibia; order Gymnophiona; family Siphonopidae; genus Microcaecilia; species Microcaecilia unicolor. The sequence continues at coordinate 10,173 of NW_021963109.1, read as the reverse complement.
GTCTTGATTGCGAACAGGTGGGAAATTTACCCATGAAAGAGATTAGATCACGGACACAAAAATCTTATATAGATATCAGTGTCTTGGTGGTCAGACCTTGGTGGAGACCTTGGTTTCCTGAGGGTATTTCCCACTTGCTTGTTATTGTTCACTCTACCCTTTCAGATTGTGTTTGGCTGTTTTTTGGTTTTTGAATTATATGCCAATCCCTTTTGAAGACCATCCTGAAGAAACTCCAGAATAACCGGAATGTCCGCCCAAAAAGGCGATTCAGCATGTAAGCACTGTTTTTGTACAATTATTGGTATATAATTCCCTTTGAGTCCGGTGGCCGCGCTAGCTTGTTTTAGGGGCAAACTGGACGGTTCCTCTTTAGCAGCTCGTTCTGATGTGGTTCGTTTCCTATGCGGGGCTTTTGGGCTTTGGCCTCCTCTGCGGCAGCTGTGCCGGCATGGCATTTGAATGTGGTACTGCGAGCCCTCCAGGCCCCACCGTTGAGCGATTGAATAAGGTTTCTGAGAAGGATCTAACACTTAAGACAGTGTTTTTTGTGGCCATTGCTTCGGATAGGAGGATTTATTGAAATTCAGGCATGTCTTCCAGAGATCCTTTTTTGCAGTTTTCTGAAGCAGGGGTGTCGACCAGACGGTGCCGTCGTTCTACCTAAGTGGTTTTTGGCTTCCATGTCAATCGGCCGGTTTATCTTACGTCTTTTTGAAGAGAGGATTATCCGGGAGCGTTTGCCTCGCTACTTTTACTGGACGTGCGGAGAGCCTTGTTTCAGTACTTGTGATCTCTAACGAGTTTCGACGCTCGATCATCTCTTTGTGCTCTTGTCGGATCGAAAAGAGGTGAGGCAGCTTTTAAGGCTTCCGTTGCTCACTAGATTATGGAAGCCATTGGAGCGGCGTATCTGGTACAAGGGCGGGGCGTCTCCAGTGGGCCCTGAAGGCGCATTCTACTCGGGCACAGGTGGCTTCTTGGGCGGAGGCGGAGGCCTTATCTCTGGAAGAGATTTGTTGGGTGTCTATTTGGGCGTCCCGTCATACTTTTGTGAAGCATTACAGGCTAGATGTGTCTGCTCGGTAGGATGTGAGTTTTTTTTTGGGGGGGGGGGGGAGTGTTGGCGCAGGGAGCGGAGCGTCAGCTTCCCACCCTACTTAAGGAATGCTTTGGTACATCCCACTAGTTCCTGGATTCCATTTGCTGTGAGTGACAAGGAAGGTAAAATTATATCTTACCTGATAATTTTCTTTCCTTAACGCAGCAGATGAATCCAGGATTCCTCCCTAGTTCAGCCGACGTTTTTTTCATTTTCCGCCGCAATGTGGCTATTTTTTCCTTCTGGATTCTCTTTTGCAGAGTTCAGACAGATATGGGAACACGGAAAGGATTCCAATTTCTAGATTAAGTTGCAGTTATTTCAAAGTTCTTATTTGGTTCTCTGTTTTCATAGTGAGGATGGTTTCTGGTTATTATTGGTTTCATATTTTTGGCCTTGGCAAATGCCTACGAATGACATATTGAAGAAGGAGCCCCCTCGGCACATCGACCCTCCCCCCCCGGAGTGCATTCTTACCAGTGGCGTAGGAAAGGGGGCGGGAGGGCCGGTCCACCCCGAGTGCACGTCACTGGGAGCTGCGTCGGCTCCGCTGGTTCCCTGCACTCTCTGCCCCGGAACAGGAAGTAACCTGTTCCGGGAAGAGGGAGCAGGGAACCAGCAGAGCCGACGCAGCTCCCAATGATGTTGCACCTCTGGGCGGACCTTCCCCCCTTCCTACGCCACTGCTCCACCTGTTGGTAGGCGGACTTAACCCACTAGTTCCTGGATTCATCTGCTGCGTTAAAGGAAAGAAAATTATCAGGTAAGAAATAATTTTACCTTCTGTAACAAATGTATGATTGGCTAATGGTGAATCTCTTCCTGTGAACTTCAGGATCAGGTAACGCCCAAATTAGTTTATCTGGGGAACAAGCACCTTGAAGGTTTAGCCTTGCATCTTGCAGCCTGTCTGATAAAGAGCAGTGTTAGGTGTCAGGTTCTCAGGTTCAGAGCCCGCGGGGACGGGCTCTGGAGCAAACGTGAGCCGTTGGGCCTGCTGACGAGGGAGTGACAGCAGCGCAGGCAAAACCCACCAGCCAGCACTGGGCTAGCACACTGGCACAGGCAAGGACTGCCGGCGCCGCCCAGCGAGCCAGAACACACGGACTGTAACCCCCTCGACTGGAGGACACCGGACTGGTCCGCACTGGACTGGAACCCACCGGACTGGAACCCACTGGACCGGAACACACTGGACTGGAGTACACTGGACTGGTCCATACAGCTTCACCTGCACTTAGCCACTGTCCCCCAGGAGTTGAGACCCTGGGTTCAAGCGGCCGGCAGGACTTACCGGATACAGGATAACACAGGGACCAGGATATTAGAACAAGCTTGAAACAGAAGTGCCCCTAGGTCCTGAACTAACAGGGGTGCTCCTAACAGTAAACCAACAGAAGTGCACCTAAGAACTAAACTAACAAAAGAATTCCTAAGCACTAAACTAACAGAAGTGCTCCTAAGAACTAAACTAACAGAAGTGCTACTAAGCACTACACAACCAGAAGTGCTTCTGACAGCACCAACAGGGAAAGCAGGGGAGCCACAAGGAGAAAGCAGGAAAGCTAAACACATAAACTAACAGAGGTTCTCCTAAGCACCAAGCTACAGTAGTGCACCACAGCACTAAACTAACACAGGTGCTCCTAAGCACCAAGCTACCAGAAGTGCTCCTAAGCACTCCACTAACAGTGCTTCTAACAGCACCAAAAGGGAAAGCAGGGGAACCACAAGGGAAAAAGCAGGGAAGCTAAACACATAAGTCACAAGTGCACACTGCACCAACACTGACCTGGACCCAGTGGCGTACCAAGGGGGGGGGGGGGGGTGGGGGCGGTCCGGCCCGGGTGCCTGCCGCAGGGGGGGTGCCGCGCGCCTGTCGGCACTTCGTCTTCATGCTCTCTCTGCCCCGGAACAGGTTACTTCCTGTTCTGGGGCAGAGGGAGCATGAAAACGAAGAGCCGGCAGGCGCGCGGCACCCCCGCCCCAGCGGCGTGCACCCGGGGGGATTTCGCCAGAGGATCAGGGTTTTTTATCGCCGGGGGGGGCATCGCGCTGTTCCGGGGGTGGCGCTGCACCTGGGGGGGGGGGCGCTGCACCCGGGGGGCAGGGCGCATCGGCGATCTGCCCCGGGTGTCAGCCCCCGTAGGAACGCCACTGCCTGGACCTATAGCAAATGTTGCAAAGGCCCTGAAGGGAAGAACACCACTTCCTTATCAAGGCCCTGCCTGAAGATGTCACAACTACCAGACACAGGCAGCCAGCATACTGAAACACAGAGAGGCTTAACCCACACAGCTGCAGTATAGCGAAGCAATTAGAGTCATGCTGCAGGAAGCAGCCAGCACAGAGAGACAGAGCTAACTCTCTGTCAGGCAACACACACAGGTGCAGTATAGTGAAGCAATTAGAGTCATGCTGCAGGAAGCAGGCAGCACAGAGAGACAGAGCTAACTCTCTGTCAGGCAACACACACAGGTGCAGAATAGCGAAGCAATTAGAGTCATGCTGCAGGAAGCAGGCAGCACAGAGAGACAGAGCTAACTCTCTGTCAGGCAACACACACAGGTGCAGTATAGCGAAGCAATTAGAGTCATGCTGCAGGAAGCAGGCAGCACAGAGAGACAGAGCTAGCTCAGAAAGGAACAGACAGAAGAAACAGAAGCCAGCTAAGAAGCTGACCCCCAGAAATAAGGTAAGTCGGGAGGGGTCACGGGCCCAATCGTGACAATAGGGATAAACAATATCTATGTACAAAGATCAAAAGGTGCTTTTAAATATCAACTTGAATATATCATATATTCTGTATTCATCCCTGGTAGTGATTAGCTTGGAAATGTATTTCCAACAGGGAGGGGGTATTTATACAATTTTTTATTGAACTCGTTAAACTGCTGTTCTCCTACAGTACTATACAATGCTCTTTTTTTAATTTATTTAGAAAAAGATGACCCTAAGAACAGTAATGCAGAGGCACATAAATGGAAGCTCAGTGAGAAGCCTGAAGAGGGAAAAGATGTTCTCAGAAAGAGAGAAAGAAGAGACTTCGTCCTGTTCTGACTGGGGAGAAAAGGGAAAAAATCAAAATAAACAAAAACCTTCAACAGGAAGCTCAGCTCCGTGTGAACATTGTACCAGTAATATCACAAAAACAGTGGAAGAACAGACAAACCAGATGAGAGTTCAGAAATGTTTGTGTGGTGGATGTGAGATATTCCTTAATGATCATTTAACTCTGAAATCACATCAGAGATCCGATACTGAAGAGAGACCATATACAGGTACGGACTGTGGGAAAACTTTCAGTCAAAGAGAGAACTACAAGCAACAGCAGAAAACATGCATAAGAGAGACACACTGTATAGGTTCTGAGTGTGGGAAAGATTTCAATAGGAAGAAAGAAACATGAGAACAATAATACAGAAACTAGAGTGTGTACAACGACAGTAGATGAGAAAACCATTATCAATAAAGGAAGCGTTATAAAATACCAGAAAAATGACACTGATGAGAGATTATCTGCATGTTCTAGTTGTGACAAAAGCTTCAGACAGGAAGAAAATGTCATAAGAAACGTCCCAATGCCCAAGAGAATCCACAAAGGAGTGAAACCATTCATCTGCTCTGAGTGTAATAAAAGCTTCAGTCATAAATCAAACCTCATAAAACACCAGAGAATCCACACAGGAGTGAAACCATTCATCTGCAGTGAGTGTAATAAAAGCTTCACTCATAAAACAAGCCTCACAGAACACCAGAGAATCCACACAGGAGTGAAACCATTCATCTGCAGTGAGTGTAATAAAAGCTTCACTCATAAAACAAGCCTCACAAAACACCAGAGAATCCACACAGGAGTGAAACCATTCATCTGCAGTGAGTGTAATAAAAGCTTCAGTCAGAAAACAAGCCTCACACAACACCAGAGAATCCACACAGGAGTGAAACCATTCATCTGCAGTGAGTGTAATAAAAGCTTCAGTCAGAAAACAAGCCTCACACAACACCAGAGCATCCACACAGGAGTGAAACCATTCATCTGCAGTGAGTGTAATAAAAGCTTCACTCATAAAAGAAACCTCACAAAGCACCAGAGAATCCACAGTGGAGTAAAGCCTTTTGCATGCACTGAGTGTGGTAGAAGCTTTACTGTGAAAGAAGCACTCAGAAGCCACTGCAAAATCCACACAGGCATCAAACCATTTATGTGCACGGAGTGTAATATAGGCTTCACTCATAAAACAAACCTCACAAAACACCAGAGAATCCACACAGGAATGAAACCATTCATCTGCAGTGAGTGTAATAAAAGCTTCAGTCAGAAGGGACACCTCACAATACACCAGAGAATCCACACAGGAGTGAAAACATTCATCTGCAGTGAGTGTAATAAAAGCGTCAATCAGAAGCAATACCTCACAAAACACCAGAGCATCCACACAGGAGTGAAACCATTCATCTGCTCTGAGTGTAATAAAAGTTTCAGTCATAAATCAAACCTCATAAAACACCAGAGAATCCACACAGGAGTGAACCATTCATCTGCAGTGAGTGTAATAAAAGCTTCACTCATAAACAAGCCTCACAGAACACCAGAGAATCCACACAGGAATGAAACCATTCATCTGCAGTGAGTGTAATAAAAGCTTCAATCAGAAGCAATACCTCGCAAAACACCAGAGAATCCACACAGGAGTGAAACCATTCATCTGCAGTGAGTGTAATAAAAAGCTTCAATCAGAAGCAATACCTCACACAACACCAGAGAATCCACACAGGAATGAAACCATTCATCTGCAGTGAGTGTAATAAAAGCTTCAATCAGAAGCAATACCTCGCAAAACACCAGAGAATCACACAGGAGTGAAACCATTCATCTGCATGAGTGTATAAAGCTTCACTCATAAAGAAACCTCACAGAACACAGAGAATCCACATGGACTTCATTTCTAATGCCCGTGATCTAATTCTAATCTTCTAATATTAGGAGATATAAACTTGCACCTAGAAGACCATCAGCTTATAATCGAAAGACAAAACGCCCAGTTCCGACCTAAATCGGGAGATGGCGTTAATCTCACAAAAAGAATAAAGCGGTATAATCGAAAGCCGAATTTGGACGCTTTCAACTGCACTCCGTCGCGGATGCGGACAAAGTTGACGGGGGCATATCGAAGGCGTGTCGAAGGCGGAACTGGGGCGTGGTATCGGGCGAACAAGATGGGCGCCCTTCGCCGATAATGGGAACAGTTTTAGCTAGATTTAGGACACTTTTCCTGGACCCTGTTTTTTCACGAATAAGGCCCCAAAAGTTGCCCTAAATGACCAGATTACCCCCAGAGGGAATCGGGGATGACCTCCCCTGACTCCCCCAGTGGTCACTAACCCCCTCCCACCACAAAATAATGATGTATCACAACTTTTTATTGTCACCACTCAATGTCATACCCACTCCCAGGCAGCAGTATGCAGGTCCCTGGAGCAGTTGTTAGGGGGGTGCAGTGGACGTCAGGCAGGGTGGACCCAGGCCCATCCCCCCCCTACCTGTTACAATTGTGCTGCTTAATGCTTATTAGTCCGTCCAACCCCCAAACCCACTGTACCCACATGTAGGTGCCCCCCCTTCACCCCATAGGGCTATAGTAATGGTGTAGACTTGTGGGCAGTGGGTTTTGAGGGGGATTTGGGGGGCTCAACACACAAGGGAAGGGTGCTATGTACCTGGGAGGTCTTTTACCTTTTTTTTGTTTTTGTAAAAGGGCCCCCTAGGGTGCCTGGGTTGGTGTCCTGGCATGTGAGGGGGACCAGTGCACTATGAATCCTGGCCCCTCCCACGAACAAATGCCTTGGAGTTATTCGTTTTGAGCTGGGGCGATTTCATTTTCCATTATCGCTGAAAAGCAAAAAACGCCCAGCTCACACCTTGGCGAATAACACATGGCGTCTATTTTTTTTTCGAAAACATACGCTTCGCTCCGCCCCTTTACGGACCCGTTCTCGGAGATTAACGCCCATGAGATAGGCGTTCTGTTCGATTATGCCCCTCCATAACACTCAAGCAACGCATATGTTAGAAAATAGACATTTAGTGTTATAGAAGAATCTTGGACAACATGATAATGAAAAAACATAATAGTATAACAAGAAGGATTTTGGTAACTTGATAATGATATAACGTGATAGTAGTATAGTAAGCAGATATTATCAGACAGTTCTGGAAATATGTGGAGGAGCTGTGTATATTCACATTGGTTGATCTTTTTGTATGCCTTGTTAAAGAGATGGGTCTGAGATACCATGGTCAGACCACTTTAAATTAAACTTATCCATACAATGGCGAAGAAAAAATCTGGTCCAGAAACATGAATGTAAAACTTACAACACAAGAGGCCAAATTGACCCGGTACAATTCTGGCAACAGTTCTACACGAATGTATGGTCAGTACAAATAGCTTCCATTCAATATCTCCTAAACTGGGACAATAGATGTAGAAACACACTTGACACTGTTTGAGGAGGCACAGAGAAGGCCTCCAGTATTCACATACAGGGAGAGATGGAGATTTCTCCCCTTCTGATCATGAGAACAGTTATTGCTGGAAGCAATTCACTCTACCCCCCTCTTGACCACGACCCTCCCATAAGTGTGGACAGGCCTCAGGGAATTTGGGCGACAGAGTTCTTTTCCATGTCTTTTGTAGGGGGCCACTTCAAGGCAAGAGAGAATGACTTTTCTGTAACTGTGAGAGGAAATAACACCTGCAGAGACTTCTTTTTCTGTCTAGAACAATAGATCAAATATTGTATCTCACAAAAAGGAGAAACAGACCTCTGGAGCCAGGTAGCAATAGCTTTTATTATGTATTTCTTTGAACACAAGAGAATCTATGTTCTGACATGTCTCCAAACACAGGGTCTGGGCTGTCAGGAGAGAAATGTAACACCTCTAAAGGGAGCAGTTAAACTCTTGCCTCCTCTCTTTAGAATAAGGATAAGGAAAATACTGAGACAAAAGACCAAAAGTTCTGACAAATAGATTCTTTTGTGGGAAAACTGTAAATGTGACCAGAAGAGAGATAATGATCCAAAACATTTTGACAACAAATCCATCTTCTAAGGAAATGCAAACATATGCTATGTACTTCTTTGTTGATACTATAAACAAAGAGATCCTGACTGTACCTGCAAGATGCTAACTGGGGGAGGGGGGGGGACCTCCCCTCCCTCTTACTCATTTGTACTGTAAGGAAAAAACCCTATATAAACTTTTCTGTAAGACAGGAAAGAGGTCAGCGTACATCTCTTTTGGCCCCACGCCAGGGAGACTGAAAGAATGTCCTGACCTTTTCCACTGAATTTCCATTTATGTATACTGTACCTATAGAGTGTGCTTTTTCTAGCAAAAAAGGTACTCAAATGTTAGGCCACCCTTCAGGAGTGAGGTTGAAACAGGCTAGTGAATCAGAAGACAAAAGGCCAAATTTGGTTCCAAACAAGGCAACTTTATTGCTAGCAAGTGTACAGCACCGAGTAGTCTCGGGACACTGTGTGTCTCGAATCACCTGACACTTACATTTATACTTCCCTACTGGGCCTGCGCACTAGGCCCCTTACACATCACATTTGGCATGCGCAGTAAACAGTTGTAGTTCTTACAGTACAAAATTGTAGTCCCAGTACGTACACACGTCACAACAGCGAAATGATACTGGCAAGAAAAACGAAACTTAGCAGCTTATTCTTCACACACACACAATGCTCCTTTCTAGCACAGGAGATAAGGTTCGGTTCAGGAATGCAGGGGGGTGTCAGCACCCTCCAAGGGCGTCTATTCAGATGGCGTTGCTACATGCAAGCTGGTCTTGTATATGCCTTGCTTACTACTGTTACACGCTATATGTCTAAGAGCCCTGCATTCTTTCTTTACATTAGTAAACAGCAAACTTCTTTCGTTAGTAAACAGTAAAACTGGATAAGGCACAAATGTTCAGTGCAGTAATAAGGTGTGGCTAAACAGCCAAAAGCAGAGGTAGAGTGCATAAGTATAAGTCCATCAGTAGGCACAAAACATGAGGTTGTCCTGTTGTTCAGTAGTATTCGGGTAGTACTCATAGTATTCAAGGTGATCAATGAGGGACCCAGCCCACAATAGCCAGGCCCCCTGCAACCAGTCACAGAATCTAGGACAAGGTGGAATTGGTGGGTAGAGCCTGAGATCTTTCATTAAAACTTGAGGACCATGGGCCAATTTTAGCAGACAATGGAAAAGGTGCCGGTACTCAGTACCCCCAAGTACCCCCTCAAAAAAGCCCTGTATCTATACTATTTCTTATTTTTTTCCTAATTTTGGTTAAAGGATAAACCTGTATTAACCCCAAGAAGCTTCTTTAGGTTCTTTTTGTTTCTAGTTGTTATTGTTTTAGTAGACTTTACCAGCTGACCAGGGTTCTAAGATACCAGTTGGAGAATTTGTCTGTGTAAGTAGTGCTGGTTCTGTTGGGCTCTGGGACGCAGCACGAAAAGGCACAAACAACAGAATAGCACCATCACAAACAAGAACATCACGTAGACACAGTTCACTACCTTGGTTTAATGATGACTTGAAAAAACGAAAAACCCAGGTGAGAAGACTTGAACGAACATGGAACAAAAGGAAAGATGACTGCTAAGACAATACAAATATACAATTAGACAAGATAAAAGATCATATTACAAATCCAAAATTGGGCCAGAATATAAGGATACACATACAGTGGGGGAATAAGTATTTGATCCCTTGCTGATTTTGTAAGTTTGCCCACTGACAAAGACATGAGCAGCCCATAATTGAAGGGTAGGTTATTGGTAACGTGAGAGATAGCACATCCAAATTAAATCCGAAAATCATTGTGGAAAGTATATAGAATTTATTTGCATTCGCAGAGGGAAATAAGTATTTAATCCCTCTGGCAACAAGACCTAATACTTGTGGCAAAACCTTGTTGGCAAGCACAGCGGTCAGACGTCTTCTGTAGTTGATGGTGAGGTTTGCACACATGTCAGGAGGAATTTTGGTCCACTCCTCTTTGCAG